>NW_027099860.1:0-141380 GCF_031753505.1 Anomalospiza imberbis | reverse complement strand
GGAGACAAAGACCGGCCCTTTTCCCTGGGAAAGAAAAGTGGCCAGCCCAGGTTCCTGATGTCAGTTTGTAGGGTTCCCTTAGGACTTTCAGGGCAGCACAAGTTTGAGGTGGGGGCAGGTTGGGTCTGGGACATATCCTCATCCGTTCAGATATTTTGCAGGCAGCCGGCCACTCAGGGCACAGCCCCTGGAGACAAAGACCGGCCCTTTTCCCTGGGAAAGAAAAGTGGCCAGCCCAGGTTCCTGATGTCAGTTTGTAGGGTTCCTTAGACTTTCAGGGCAGCACAGGTTTGAGGTGGGGGCAGGTTGGGTCTGGGACATATCCTCGTCCGTTCGGATATTTTGCAGGCAGCCGGCCACTCAGGGCCACAGCCCCCGGAGACAAAGACCGGCCCTTTTCCCTGGGAAAGAAAAGTGGCCAGCCCAAGTTCCTGATGTCAGTTTGTAGGGTTCCCTTAGGACTTTCAGGGCAGCACAGGTTTGAGGTGGGGGCAGGTTGGGTCTGGGACATATCCTCGTCCGTTCGGATATTTTGCAGGCAGCCGGCCACTCAGGGCCACAGCCCCTGGGGACAATGACCAGCCCTTTTCCCTGGGAAAGAAAAGTGGCCAGCCCAGGTTCCTGATGTCAGTTTGTAGGGTTCCCTTAGGACTTTCAGGGCAGCACAGGTTTGAGGTGGGGGCAGGTTGGGTCTGGGACATATCCTCGTCCGTTCGGATATTTTGCAGGCAGCCGGCCACTCACGGCCACTCAGGGCCACAGCCCCTGGAGACAAAGACCGGCCCTTTTCCCTGGGAAAGAAAGTGGCCAGCCCAGGTTCCTGATGTCAGTTTGTAGGGTTCTCTTGGGACTGTCAGGGCAGCACAGGTTTGAGGTGGGGGCAGGTTGGGTCTGGGACATATCCTCGTCCGTTCAGATATTTTGCAGGCAGCCGGCCACTCAGGGCCACAGCCCCTGGAGACAAAGACCGGCCCTTTTCCCTGGGAAAGAAAAGTGGCCAGCCCAGGTTCCTGATGTCAGTTTGTAGGGTTCCCTTAGGACTTTCAGGGAAGCACAAGTTTGAGGTGGGGGCAGGTTGGGTCTGGGACATATCCTCGTCCGTTCGGATATTTTGCAGGCAGCCGGCCACTCACGGCCACTCAGGGCCACAGCCCCTGGAGAGAAAGACCGGCCCTTTTCCCTGGGAAAGAAAAGTGGCCAGCCCAGGTTCCTGATGTCAGTTTGTAGGGTTCCCTTAGGACTTTCAGGGCAGCACAGGTTTGAGGTGGGGGCAGGTTGGGTCTGGGACATATCCTCGTCCGTTCGGATATTTTGCAGGCAGCCGGCCACTCAGGGCCACAGCCCCTGGAGACAAAGACCGGCCCTTTTCCCTGGGAAAGAAAAGTGGCCAGCCCAGGTTCCTGATGTCAGTTTGTAGGGTTCCCTTAGGACTTTCAGGGCAGCACAGGTTTGAGGTGGGGGCAGGTTGGGTCTGGGACATATCCTCGTCCGTTCGGATATTTTGCAGGCAGCTGGCCACTCAGGGCCACAGCCCCGGAGACAAAGACCGGCCCTTTTCCCTGGGAAAGAAAAGTGGCCAGCCCAGGTTCCTGATGTCAGTTTGTAGGGTTCCCTTAGGACTTTCAGGGCAGCACAGGTTTGAGGTGGGGGCAGGTTGGGTCTGGGACATATCCTCGTCCGTTCGGATATTTTGCAGGCAGCCGGCCACTCAGGGCCACAGCCCCTGGAGACAAAGACGGCCCTTTTCCCTGGGAAAGAAAAGTGGCCAGCCCAGGTTCCTGATGTCAGTTTGTAGGGTTCCCTTAGGACTTTCAGGGCAGCACAGGTTTGAGGTGGGGGCAGGTTGGGTCTGGGACATATCCTCGTCCGTTCGGATATTTTGCAGGCAGCCGGCCACTCAGGGCCACAGCCCTGGGGACAATGACCAGCCCTTTTCCCTGGGAAAGAAAAGTGGCCAGCCCAGGTTCCTGATGTCAGTTTGTAGGGCTCCCTTAGGACTTTCAGGGCAGCACAGGTTTGAGGTGGGGGCAGGTTGGGTCTGGGACATATCCTCGTCCGTTCGGATATTTGCAGGCAGCCGGCCACTCACGGCCACTCAGGGCCACAGCCCCTGGAGACAAAGACCGGCCCTTTTCCCTGGGAAAGAAAAGTGGCCAGCCCAGGTTCCTGATGTCAGTTTGTAGGGTTCTCTTGGGACTGTCAGGGCAGCACAGGTTTGAGGTGGGGGCAGGTTGGGTCTGGGACATATCCTCGTCCGTTCAGATATTTTGCAGGCAGCCGGCCACTCAGGGCCACAGCCCCTGGAGACAAAGACCGGCCCTTTTCCCTGGGAAAGAAAAGTGGCCAGCCCAGGTTCCTGATGTCAGTTTGTAGGGTTCCCTTAGGACTTTCAGGGCAGCACAAGTTTGAGGTGGGGGCAGGTTGGGTCTGGGACATATCCTCGTCCGTTCGGATATTTTGCAGGCAGCCGGCCACTTACGGCCACTCAGGGCCACAGCCCCTGGAGACAAAGACCGGCCCTTTTCCCTGGGAAAGAAAAGTGGCCAGCCCAGGTTCCTGATGTCAGTTTGTAGGGTTCCCTTAGGACTTTCAGGGCAGCACAGGTTTGAGGTGGGGGCAGGTTGGGTCTGGGACATATCCTCGTCCGTTCGGATATTTTGCAGGCAGCCGGCCACTCAGGGCCACAGCCCCTGGGGACAATGACGGGCCCTTTTCCCTGGGAAAGAAAAGTGGCCAGCCCAGGTTCCTGATGTCAGTTTGTAGGGTTCCCTTGGGACTTTCAGGGCAGCACAGGTTTGAGGTGGGGGCAGGTTGGGTCTGGGACATATCCTCGTCCGTTCGGATATTTTGCAGGCAGCCGGCCACTCACGGCCACTCAGGGCCACAGCCCCTGGAGACAAAGACCGGCCCTTTTCCCTGGGAAAGAAAAGTGGCCAGCCCAGGTTCCTGATGTCAGTTTGTAGGGTTCCCTTAGGACTTTCAGGGCAGCACAGGTTTGAGGTGGGGGCAGGTTGGGTCTGGGACATATCCTCGTCCGTTCGGATATTTTGCAGGCAGCCGGCCACTCAGGGCCACAGCCCCTGGGGACAATGACCAGCCCTTTTCCCTGGGAAAGAAAAGTGGCCAGCCCAGGTTCCTGATGTCAGTTTGTAGGGTTCCCTTAGGACTTTCAGGGCAGCACAGGTTTGAGGTGGGGGCAGGTTGGGTCTGGGACATATCCTCGTCCGTTCGGATATTTTGCAGGCAGCCGGCCACTCACGGCCACTCAGGGCCACAGCCCCTGGAGACAAAGACCGGCCCTTTTCCCTGGGAAAGAAAAGTGGCCAGCCCAGGTTCCTGATGTCAGTTTGTAGGGTTCCCTTAGGACTTTCAGGGCAGCACAGGTTTGAGGTGGGGGCAGGTTGGGTCTGGGACATATCCTCGTCCGTTCGGATATTTTGCAGGCAGCCGGCCACTCAGGGCCACAGCCCCTGGGGACAATGACGGGCCCTTTTCCCTGGGAAAGAAAAGTGGCCAGCCCAGGTTCCTGATGTCAGTTTGTAGGGTTCCCTTAGGACTTTCAGGGCAGCACAGGTTTGAGGTGAGGGCAGGTTGGGTCTGGGACATATCCTCGTCCGTTCGGATATTTTGCAGGCAGCCGGCCACTCAGGGCCACAGCCCCTGGAGAGAAAGACCGGCCCTTTTCCCTGGGAAAGAAAAGTGGCCAGCCCAGGTTCCTGATGTCAGTTTGTAGGGTTCCCTTAGGACTTTCAGGGCAGCACAGGTTTGAGGTGGGGGCAGGTTGGGTCTGGGACATATCCTCGTCCGTTCGGATATTTTGCAGGCAGCCGGCCACTCAGGGCCACTCAGCCGGCCACAGCCCCTGGAGACAAAGACCGGCCCTTTTCCCTGGGAAAGAAAAGTGGCCAGCCCAGGTTCCTGATGTCAGTTTGTAGGGTTCCCTTAGGACTTTCAGGGCAGCACAGGTTTGAGGTGGGGGCAGGTTGGGTCTGGGACATATCCTCGTCCGTTCGGATATTTTGCAGGCAGCCGGCCACTCAGGGCCACAGCCCCTGGGGACAATGACGGGCCCTTTTCCCTGGGAAAGAAAAGTGGCCAGCCCAGGTTCCTGATGTCAGTTTGTAGGGTTCCCTTAGGACTTTCAGGGCAGCACAGGTTTGAGGTGGGGGCAGGTTGGGTCTGGGACATATCCTCGTCCGTTCGGATATTTTGCAGGCAGCCGGCCACTCACGGCCACTCAGGGCCACAGCCCCTGGAGACAAAGACCGGCCCTTTTCCCTGGGAAAGAAAAGTGGCCAGCCCAGGTTCCTGATGTCAGTTTGTAGGGTTCCCTTGGGACTGTCAGGGCAGCACAGGTTTGAGGTGGGGGCAGGTTGGGTCTGGGACATATCCTCGTCCGTTCGGATATTTTGCAGGCAGCCGGCCACTCAGGGCCACAGCCCCTGTGGACAATGACCAGCCCTTTTCCCTGGGAAAGAAAAGTGGCCAGCCCAGGTTCCTGATGTCAGTTTGTAGGGCTCCCTTAGGACTTTCAGGGCAGCACAGGTTTGAGGTGGGGGCAGGTTGGGTCTGGGACATATCCTCGTCCGTTCGGATATTTTGCAGGCAGCCGGCCACTCACGGCCACTCAGGGCCACAGCCCCTGGAGACAAAGACCGGCCCTTTTCCCTGGGAAAGAAAAGTGGCCAGCCCAGGTTCCTGATGTCAGTTTGTAGGGTTCTCTTGGGACTGTCAGGGCAGCACAGGTTTGAGGTGGGGGCAGGTTGGGTCTGGGACATATCCTCGTCCGTTCAGATATTTTGCAGGCAGCCGGCCACTCAGGGCCACAGCCCCTGGAGACAAAGACCGGCCCTTTTCCCTGGGAAAGAAAAGTGGCCAGCCCAGGTTCCTGATGTCAGTTTGTAGGGTTCCCTTAGGACTTTCAGGGCAGCACAGGTTTGAGGTGGGGGCAGGTTGGGTCTGGGACATATCCTCGTCCGTTCGGATATTTTGCAGGCAGCCGGCCACTCACGGCCACTCAGGGCCACAGCCCCTGGAGACAAAGACCGGCCCTTTTCCCTGGGAAAGAAAAGTGGCCAGCCCAGGTTCCTGATGTCAGTTTGTAGGGTTCCCTTAGGACTTTCAGGGCAGCACAGGTTTGAGGTGGGGGCAGGTTGGGTCTGGGACATATCCTCATCCGTTCGGATATTTTGCAGGCAGCCGGCCACTCAGGGCCACAGCCCCTGGGGACAATGACGGGCCCTTTTCCCTGGGAAAGAAAAGTGGCCAGCCCAGGTTCCTGATGTCAGTTTGTAGGGTTCCCTTAGGACTTTCAGGGCAGCACAGGTTTGAGGTGGGGGCAGGTTGGGTCTGGGACATATCCTCGTCCGTTCGGATATTTTGCAGGCAGCCGGCCACTCACGGCCACTCAGGGCCACAGCCCCTGGAGACAAAGACCGGCCCTTTTCCCTGGGAAAGAAAAGTGGCCAGCCCAGGTTCCTGATGTCAGTTTGTAGGGTTCCCTTAGGACTTTCAGGGCAGCACAGGTTTGAGGTGGGGGCAGGTTGGGTCTGGGACATATCCTCGTCCGTTCGGATATTTTGCAGGCAGCCGGCCACTCAGGGCCACAGCCCCTGGAGACAAAGACCGGCCCTTTTCCCTGGGAAAGAAAAGTGGCCAGCCCAGGTTCCTGATGTCAGTTTGTAGGGTTCCCTTAGGACTTTCAGGGCAGCACAGGTTTGAGGTGGGGGCAGGTTGGGTCTGGGACATATCCTCGTCCGTTCGGATATTTTGCAGGCAGCCGGCCACTCAGGGCCACAGCCCCCGGAGACAAAGACCGGCCCTTTTCCCTGGGAAAGAAAAGTGGCCAGCCCAGGTTCCTGATGTCAGTTTGTAGGGTTCCCTTGGGACTTTCAGGGCAGCACAGGTTTGAGGTGGGGGCAGGTTGGGTCTGGGACATATCCTCGTCCGTTCGGATATTTTGCAGGCAGCCGGCCACTCAGGGCCACAGCCCCTGGGGACAATGACCAGCCCTTTTCCCTGGGAAAGAAAAGTGGCCAGCCCAGGTTCCTGATGTCAGTTTGTAGGGTTCCCTTAGGACTTTCAGGGCAGCACAGGTTTGAGGTGGGGGCAGGTTGGGTCTGGGACATATCCTCGTCCGTTCGGATATTTTGCAGGCAGCCGGCCACTCACGGCCACTCAGGGCCACAGCCCCTGGAGACAAAGACCGGCCCTTTTCCCTGGGAAAGAAAAGTGGCCAGCCCAGGTTCCTGATGTCAGTTTGTAGGGTTCCCTTAGGACTTTCAGGGCAGCACAGGTTTGAGGTGGGGGCAGGTTGGGTCTGGGACATATCCTCGTCCGTTCGGATATTTTGCAGGCAGCCGGCCACTCACGGCCACAGCCCCTGGGGACAATGACGGGCCCTTTTCCCTGGGAAAGAAAAGTGGCCAGCCCAGGTTCCTGATGTCAGTTTGTAGGGTTCCCTTAGGACTTTCAGGGCAGCACAGGTTTGAGGTGAGGGCAGGTTGGGTCTGGGACATATCCTCGTCCGTTCGGATATTTTGCAGGCAGCCGGCCACTCAGGGCCACAGCCCCTGGAGAGAAAGACCGGCCCTTTTCCCTGGGAAAGAAAAGTGGCCAGCCCAGGTTCCTGATGTCAGTTTGTAGGGTTCCCTTAGGACTTTCAGGGCAGCACAGGTTTGAGGTGGGGGCAGGTTGGGTCTGGGACATATCCTCGTCCGTTCGGATATTTTGCAGGCAGCCGGCCACTCAGGGCCACTCAGCCGGCCACAGCCCCTGGAGACAAAGACCGGCCCTTTTCCCTGGGAAAGAAAAGTGGCCAGCCCAGGTTCCTGATGTCAGTTTGTAGGGTTCCCTTAGGACTTTCAGGGCAGCACAGGTTTGAGGTGGGGGCAGGTTGGGTCTGGGACATATCCTCGTCCGTTCGGATATTTTGCAGGCAGCCGGCCACTCAGGGCCACAGCCCCTGGAGACAATGACGGGCCCTTTTCCCTGGGAAAGAAAAGTGGCCAGCCCAGGTTCCTGATGTCAGTTTGTAGGGTTCCCTTAGGACTTTCAGGGCAGCACAGGTTTGAGGTGGGGGCAGGTTGGGTCTGGGACATATCCTCGTCCGTTCGGATATTTTGCAGGCAGCCGGCCACTCACGGCCACTCAGGGCCACAGCCCCTGGAGACAAAGACCGGCCCTTTTCCCTGGGAAAGAAAAGTGGCCAGCCCAGGTTCCTGATGTCAGTTTGTAGGGTTCTCTTGGGACTGTCAGGGCAGCACAGGTTTGAGGTGGGGGCAGGTTGGGTCTGGGACATATCCTCGTCCGTTCGGATATTTTGCAGGCAGCCGGCCACTCAGGGCCACAGCCCCTGGGGACAATGACCAGCCCTTTTCCCTGGGAAAGAAAAGTGGCCAGCCCAGGTTCCTGATGTCAGTTTGTAGGGTTCCCTTAGGACTTTCAGGGCAGCACAGGTTTGAGGTGGGGGCAGGTTGGGTCTGGGACATATCCTCGTCCGTTCGGATATTTTGCAGGCAGCCGGCCACTCACGGCCACTCAGGGCCACAGCCCCTGGAGACAAAGACCGGCCCTTTTCCCTGGGAAAGAAAAGTGGCCAGCCCAGGTTCCTGATGTCAGTTTGTAGGGTTCCCTTAGGACTTTCAGGGCAGCACAGGTTTGAGGTGGGGGCAGGTTGGGTCTGGGACATATCCTCGTCCGTTCGGATATTTTGCAGGCAGCCGGCCACTCAGGGCCACAGCCCCTGTGGACAATGACGGGCCCTTTTCCCTGGGAAAGAAAAGTGGCCAGCCCAGGTTCCTGATGTCAGTTTGTAGGGTTCCCTTAGGACTTTCAGGGCAGCACAGGTTTGAGGTGAGGGCAGGTTGGGTCTGGGACATATCCTCGTCCGTTCAAATATTTTGCAGGCAGCCGGCCACTCAGGGCCACAGCCCCTGGAGACAAAGACCGGCCCTTTTCCCTGGGAAAGAAAAGTGGCCAGCCCAGGTTCCTGATGTCAGTTTGTAGGGTTCCCTTAGGACTTTCAGGGCAGCACAGGTTTGAGGTGGGGGCAGGTTGGGTCTGGGACATATCCTCGTCCGTTCGGATATTTTGCAGGCAGCCGGCCACTCAGGGCCACAGCCCCCGGAGACAAAGACCGGCCCTTTTCCCTGGGAAAGAAAAGTGGCCAGCCCAGGTTCCTGATGTCAGTTTGTAGGGTTCCCTTAGGACTTTCAGGGCAGCACAGGTTTGAGGTGGGGGCAGGTTGGGTCTGGGACATATCCTCGTCCGTTCGGATATTTTGCAGGCAGCCGGCCACTCAGGGCCACAGCCCCTGGTGACAATGACGGGCCCTTTTCCCTGGGAAAGAAAAGTGGCCAGCCCAGGTTCCTGATGTCAGTTTGTAGGGTTCCCTTAGGACTTTCAGGGCAGCACAGGTTTGAGGTGGGGGCAGGTTGGGTCTGGGACATATCCTCGTCCGTTCGGATATTTTGCAGGCAGCCGGCCACTCACGGCCACTCAGGGCCACAGCCCCTGGAGACAAAGACCGGCCCTTTTCCCTGGGAAAGAAAAGTGGCCAGCCCAGGTTCCTGATGTCAGTTTGTAGGGTTCCCTTAGGACTTTCAGGGCAGCACAGGTTTGAGGTGGGGGCAGGTTGGGTCTGGGACATATCCTCATCCGTTCGGATATTTTGCAGGCAGCCGGCCACTCAGGGCCACAGCCCCTGGGGACAATGACGGGCCCTTTTCCCTGGGAAAGAAAAGTGGCCAGCCCAGGTTCCTGATGTCAGTTTGTAGGGTTCCCTTAGGACTTTCAGGGCAGCACAGGTTTGAGGTGGGGGCAGGTTGGGTCTGGGACATATCCTCGTCCGTTCGGATATTTTGCAGGCAGCCGGCCACTCACGGCCACTCAGGGCCACAGCCCCTGGAGACAAAGACCGGCCCTTTTCCCTGGGAAAGAAAAGTGGCCAGCCCAGGTTCCTGATGTCAGTTTGTAGGGTTCCCTTAGGACTTTCAGGGCAGCACAGGTTTGAGGTGGGGGCAGGTTGGGTCTGGGACATATCCTCGTCCGTTCGGATATTTTGCAGGCAGCCGGCCACTCAGGGCCACAGCCCCTGGAGACAAAGACCGGCCCTTTTCCCTGGGAAAGAAAAGTGGCCAGCCCAGGTTCCTGATGTCAGTTTGTAGGGTTCCCTTAGGACTTTCAGGGCAGCACAGGTTTGAGGTGGGGGCAGGTTGGGTCTGGGACATATCCTCGTCCGTTCGGATATTTTGCAGGCAGCCGGCCACTCAGGGCCACAGCCCCCGGAGACAAAGACCGGCCCTTTTCCCTGGGAAAGAAAAGTGGCCAGCCCAGGTTCCTGATGTCAGTTTGTAGGGTTCCCTTGGGACTTTCAGGGCAGCACAGGTTTGAGGTGGGGGCAGGTTGGGTCTGGGACATATCCTCGTCCGTTCGGATATTTTGCAGGCAGCCGGCCACTCAGGGCCACAGCCCCTGGGGACAATGACCAGCCCTTTTCCCTGGGAAAGAAAAGTGGCCAGCCCAGGTTCCTGATGTCAGTTTGTAGGGTTCCCTTAGGACTTTCAGGGCAGCACAGGTTTGAGGTGGGGGCAGGTTGGGTCTGGGACATATCCTCGTCCGTTCGGATATTTTGCAGGCAGCCGGCCACTCACGGCCACTCAGGGCCACAGCCCCTGGAGACAAAGACCGGCCCTTTTCCCTGGGAAAGAAAAGTGGCCAGCCCAGGTTCCTGATGTCAGTTTGTAGGGTTCCCTTAGGACTTTCAGGGCAGCACAGGTTTGAGGTGGGGGCAGGTTGGGTCTGGGACATATCCTCGTCCGTTCGGATATTTTGCAGGCAGCCGGCCACTCACGGCCACAGCCCCTGGGGACAATGACGGGCCCTTTTCCCTGGGAAAGAAAAGTGGCCAGCCCAGGTTCCTGATGTCAGTTTGTAGGGTTCCCTTAGGACTTTCAGGGCAGCACAGGTTTGAGGTGAGGGCAGGTTGGGTCTGGGACATATCCTCGTCCGTTCGGATATTTTGCAGGCAGCCGGCCACTCAGGGCCACAGCCCCTGGAGAGAAAGACCGGCCCTTTTCCCTGGGAAAGAAAAGTGGCCAGCCCAGGTTCCTGATGTCAGTTTGTAGGGTTCCCTTAGGACTTTCAGGGCAGCACAGGTTTGAGGTGGGGGCAGGTTGGGTCTGGGACATATCCTCGTCCGTTCGGATATTTTGCAGGCAGCCGGCCACTCAGGGCCACTCAGCCGGCCACAGCCCCTGGAGACAAAGACCGGCCCTTTTCCCTGGGAAAGAAAAGTGGCCAGCCCAGGTTCCTGATGTCAGTTTGTAGGGTTCCCTTAGGACTTTCAGGGCAGCACAGGTTTGAGGTGGGGGCAGGTTGGGTCTGGGACATATCCTCGTCCGTTCGGATATTTTGCAGGCAGCCGGCCACTCAGGGCCACAGCCCCTGGGGACAATGACGGGCCCTTTTCCCTGGGAAAGAAAAGTGGCCAGCCCAGGTTCCTGATGTCAGTTTGTAGGGTTCCCTTAGGACTTTCAGGGCAGCACAGGTTTGAGGTGGGGGCAGGTTGGGTCTGGGACATATCCTCATCCGTTCGGATATTTTGCAGGCAGCCGGCCACTCACGGCCACTCAGGGCCACAGCCCCTGGAGACAAAGACCGGCCCTTTTCCCTGGGAAAGAAAAGTGGCCAGCCCAGGTTCCTGATGTCAGTTTGTAGGGTTCCCTTGGGACTGTCAGGGCAGCACAGGTTTGAGGTGGGGGCAGGTTGGGTCTGGGACATATCCTCGTCCGTTCGGATATTTTGCAGGCAGCCGGCCACTCAGGGCCACAGCCCCTGGGGACAATGACCAGCCCTTTTCCCTGGGAAAGAAAAGTGGCCAGCCCAGGTTCCTGATGTCAGTTTGTAGGGTTCCCTTAGGACTTTCAGGGCAGCACAGGTTTGAGGTGGGGGCAGGTTGGGTCTGGGACATATCCTCGTCCGTTCGGATATTTTGCAGGCAGCCGGCCACTCACGGCCACTCAGGGCCACAGCCCCTGGAGACAAAGACCGGCCCTTTTCCCTGGGAAAGAAAAGTGGCCAGCCCAGGTTCCTGATGTCAGTTTGTAGGGTTCCCTTAGGACTTTCAGGGCAGCACAGGTTTGAGGTGGGGGCAGGTTGGGTCTGGGACATATCCTCGTCCGTTCGGATATTTTGCAGGCAGCCGGCCACTCAGGGCCACAGCCCCTGGGGACAATGACCAGCCCTTTTCCCTGGGAAAGAAAAGTGGCCAGCCCAGGTTCCTGATGTCAGTTTGTAGGGTTCCCTTAGGACTTTCAGGGCAGCACAGGTTTGAGGTGAGGGCAGGTTGGGTCTGGGACATATCCTCGTCCGTTCAAATATTTTGCAGGCAGCCGGCCACTCAGGGCCACAGCCCCTGGAGACAAAGACCGGCCCTTTTCCCTGGGAAAGAAAAGTGGCCAGCCCAGGTTCCTGATGTCAGTTTGTAGGGTTCCCTTAGGACTTTCAGGGCAGCACAGGTTTGAGGTGGGGGCAGGTTGGGTCTGGGACATATCCTCGTCCGTTCGGATATTTTGCAGGCAGCCGGCCACTCAGGGCCACAGCCCCCGGAGACAAAGACCGGCCCTTTTCCCTGGGAAAGAAAAGTGGCCAGCCCAGGTTCCTGATGTCAGTTTGTAGGGTTCCCTTAGGACTTTCAGGGCAGCACAGGTTTGAGGTGGGGGCAGGTTGGGTCTGGGACATATCCTCGTCCGTTCGGATATTTTGCAGGCAGCCGGCCACTCAGGGCCACAGCCCCTGGTGACAATGACGGGCCCTTTTCCCTGGGAAAGAAAAGTGGCCAGCCCAGGTTCCTGATGTCAGTTTGTAGGGTTCCCTTAGGACTTTCAGGGCAGCACAGGTTTGAGGTGGGGGCAGGTTGGGTCTGGGACATATCCTCGTCCGTTCGGATATTTTGCAGGCAGCCGGCCACTCAGGGCCACAGCCCCTGGAGACAAAGACCGGCCCTTTTCCCTGGGAAAGAAAAGTGGCCAGCCCAGGTTCCTGATGTCAGTTTGTAGGGTTCCCTTAGGACTTTCAGGGCAGCACAGGTTTGAGGTGGGGGCAGGTTGGGTCTGGGACATATCCTCGTCCGTTCGGATATTTTGCAGGCAGCCGGCCACTCAGGGCCACAGCCCCTGGGGACAATGACCAGCCCTTTTCCCTGGGAAAGAAAAGTGGCCAGCCCAGGTTCCTGATGTCAGTTTGTAGGGTTCTCTTGGGACTGTCAGGGCAGCACAGGTTTGAGGTGGGGGCAGGTTGGGTCTGGGACATATCCTCGTCCGTTCGGATATTTTGCAGGCAGCCGGCCACTCAGGGCCACAGCCCCTGGAGACAAAGACCGGCCCTTTTCCCTGGGAAAGAAAAGTGGCCAGCCCAGGTTCCTGATGTCAGTTTGTAGGGTTCCCTTAGGACTTTCAGGGCAGCACAGGTTTGAGGTGGGGGCAGGTTGGGTCTGGGACATATCCTCGTCCGTTCGGATATTTTGCAGGCAGCCGGCCACTCACGGCCACTCAGGGCCACAGCCCCTGGAGACAAAGACCGGCCCTTTTCCCTGGGAAAGAAAAGTGGCCAGCCCAGGTTCCTGATGTCAGTTTGTAGGGTTCTCTTGGGACTGTCAGGGCAGCACAGGTTTGAGGTGGGGGCAGGTTGGGTCTGGGACATATCCTCGTCCGTTCGGATATTTTGCAGGCAGCCGGCCACTCAGGGCCAAAGCCCCTGGAGACAAAGACCGGCCCTTTTCCCTGGGAAAGAAAAGTGGCCAGCCCAGGTTCCTGATGTCAGTTTGTAGGGTTCCCTTAGGACTTTCAGGGCAGCACAGGTTTGAGGTGGGGGCAGGTTGGGTCTGGGACATATCCTCGTCCGTTCAGATATTTTGCAGGCAGCCGGCCACTCAGGGCCACAGCCCCTGGAGACAAAGACCGGCCCTTTTCCCTGGGAAAGAAAAGTGGCCAGCCCAGGTTCCTGATGTCAGTTTGTAGGGTTCCCTTAGGACTTTCAGGGCAGCACAAGTTTGAGGTGGGGGCAGGTTGGGTCTGGGACATATCCTCATCCGTTCAGATTTTTTGCAGGCAGCCGGCCACTCAGGGCCACAGCCCCTGGAGACAAAGACCGGCCCTTTTCCCTGGGAAAGAAAAGTGGCCAGCCCAGGTTCCTGATGTCAGTTTGTAGGGTTCCCTTAGGACTTTCAGGGCAGCACAGGTTTGAGGTGGGGGCAGGTTGGGTCTGGGACATATCCTCGTCCGTTCGGATATTTTGCAGGCAGCCGGCCACTCAGGGCCACAGCCCCCGGAGACAAAGACCGGCCCTTTTCCCTGGGAAAGAAAAGTGGCCAGCCCAAGTTCCTGATGTCAGTTTGTAGGGTTCCCTTAGGACTTTCAGGGCAGCACAGGTTTGAGGTGGGGGCAGGTTGGGTCTGGGACATATCCTCGTCCGTTCGGATATTTTGCAGGCAGCCGGCCACTCAGGGCCACAGCCCCTGGGGACAATGACCAGCCCTTTTCCCTGGGAAAGAAAAGTGGCCAGCCCAGGTTCCTGATGTCAGTTTGTAGGGTTCCCTTAGGACTTTCAGGGCAGCACAGGTTTGAGGTGGGGGCAGGTTGGGTCTGGGACATATCCTCGTCCGTTCGGATATTTTGCAGGCAGCCGGCCACTCACGGCCACTCAGGGCCACAGCCCCTGGAGACAAAGACCGGCCCTTTTCCCTGGGAAAGAAAAGTGGCCAGCCCAGGTTCCTGATGTCAGTTTGTAGGGTTCTCTTGGGACTGTCAGGGCAGCACAGGTTTGAGGTGGGGGCAGGTTGGGTCTGGGACATATCCTCGTCCGTTCGGATATTTTGCAGGCAGCCGGCCACTCAGGGCCACAGCCCCTGGAGACAAAGACCGGCCCTTTTCCCTGGGAAAGAAAAGTGGCCAGCCCAGGTTCCTGATGTCAGTTTGTAGGGTTCCCTTAGGACTGTCAGGGCAGCACAAGTTTGAGGTGGGGGCAGGTTGGGTCTGGGACATATCCTCGTCCGTTCGGATATTTTGCAGGCAGCCGGCCACTCACGGCCACTCAGGCCACAGCCCCTGGAGACAAAGACCGGCCCTTTTCCCTGGGAAAGAAAAGTGGCCAGCCCAGGTTCCTGATGTCAGTTTGTAGGGTTCCCTTAGGACTTTCAGGGCCGCACAGGTTTGAGGTGGGGGCAGGTTGGGTCTGGGACATATCCTCGTCCGTTCAGATATTTTGCAGGCAGCCGGCCACTCAGGGCCACAGCCCCTGGAGACAAAGACCGGCCCTTTTCCCTGGGAAAGAAAAGTGGCCAGCCCAGGTTCCTGATGTCAGTTTGTAGGGTTCCCTTAGGACTTTCAGGGCAGCACAGGTTTGAGGTGGGGGCAGGTTGGGTCTGGGACATATCCTCGTCCGTTCGGATATTTTGCAGGCAGCCGGCCACTCAGGGCCACAGCCCCCGGAGACAAAGACCGGCCCTTTTCCCTGGGAAAGAAAAGTGGCCAGCCCAGGTTCCTGATGTCAGTTTGTAGGGTTCCCTTAGGACTTTCAGGGCAGCACAGGTTTGAGGTGGGGGCAGGTTGGGTCTGGGACATATCCTCGTCCGTTCGGATATTTTGCAGGCAGCCGGCCACTCAGGGCCACAGCCCCTGGTGACAATGACGGGCCCTTTTCCCTGGGAAAGAAAAGTGGCCAGCCCAGGTTCCTGATGTCAGTTTGTAGGGTTCCCTTAGGACTTTCAGGGCAGCACAGGTTTGAGGTGGGGGCAGGTTGGGTCTGGGACATATCCTCGTCCGTTCGGATATTTTGCAGGCAGCCGGCCACTCACGGCCACTCAGGGCCACAGCCCCTGGAGACAAAGACCGGCCCTTTTCCCTGGGAAAGAAAAGTGGCCAGCCCAGGTTCCTGATGTCAGTTTGTAGGGTTCTCTTGGGACTGTCAGGGCAGCACAGGTTTGAGGTGGGGGCAGGTTGGGTCTGGGACATATCCTCGTCCGTTCGGATATTTTGCAGGCAGCCGGCCACTCAGGGCCACAGCCCCTGGAGACAAAGACCGGCCCTTTTCCCTGGGAAAGAAAAGTGGCCAGCCCAGGTTCCTGATGTCAGTTTGTAGGGTTCCCTTAGGACTTTCAGGGCAGCACAGGTTTGAGGTGGGGGCAGGTTGGGTCTGGGACATATCCTCGTCCGTTCGGATATTTTGCAGGCAGCCGGCCACTCAGGGCCACAGCCCCTGGGGACAATGACCAGCCCTTTTCCCTGGGAAAGAAAAGTGGCCAGCCCAGGTTCCTGATGTCAGTTTGTAGGGTTCTCTTGGGACTGTCAGGGCAGCACAGGTTTGAGGTGGGGGCAGGTTGGGTCTGGGACATATCCTCGTCCGTTCGGATATTTTGCAGGCAGCCGGCCACTCAGGGCCACAGCCCCTGGAGACAAAGACCGGCCCTTTTCCCTGGGAAAGAAAAGTGGCCAGCCCAGGTTCCTGATGTCAGTTTGTAGGGTTCCCTTAGGACTTTCAGGGCAGCACAGGTTTGAGGTGGGGGCAGGTTGGGTCTGGGACATATCCTCGTCCGTTCGGATATTTTGCAGGCAGCCGGCCACTCACGGCCACTCAGGGCCACAGCCCCTGGAGACAAAGACCGGCCCTTTTCCCTGGGAAAGAAAAGTGGCCAGCCCAGGTTCCTGATGTCAGTTTGTAGGGTTCTCTTGGGACTGTCAGGGCAGCACAGGTTTGAGGTGGGGGCAGGTTGGGTCTGGGACATATCCTCGTCCGTTCGGATATTTTGCAGGCAGCCGGCCACTCAGGGCCAAAGCCCCTGGAGACAAAGACCGGCCCTTTTCCCTGGGAAAGAAAAGTGGCCAGCCCAGGTTCCTGATGTCAGTTTGTAGGGTTCCCTTAGGACTTTCAGGGCAGCACAGGTTTGAGGTGGGGGCAGGTTGGGTCTGGGACATATCCTCGTCCGTTCAGATATTTTGCAGGCAGCCGGCCACTCAGGGCCACAGCCCCTGGAGACAAAGACCGGCCCTTTTCCCTGGGAAAGAAAAGTGGCCAGCCCAGGTTCCTGATGTCAGTTTGTAGGGTTCCCTTAGGACTTTCAGGGCAGCACAAGTTTGAGGTGGGGGCAGGTTGGGTCTGGGACATATCCTCATCCGTTCAGATTTTTTGCAGGCAGCCGGCCACTCAGGGCCACAGCCCCTGGAGACAAAGACCGGCCCTTTTCCCTGGGAAAGAAAAGTGGCCAGCCCAGGTTCCTGATGTCAGTTTGTAGGGTTCCCTTAGGACTTTCAGGGCAGCACAGGTTTGAGGTGGGGGCAGGTTGGGTCTGGGACATATCCTCGTCCGTTCGGATATTTTGCAGGCAGCCGGCCACTCAGGGCCACAGCCCCCGGAGACAAAGACCGGCCCTTTTCCCTGGGAAAGAAAAGTGGCCAGCCCAAGTTCCTGATGTCAGTTTGTAGGGTTCCCTTAGGACTTTCAGGGCAGCACAGGTTTGAGGTGGGGGCAGGTTGGGTCTGGGACATATCCTCGTCCGTTCGGATATTTTGCAGGCAGCCGGCCACTCAGGGCCACAGCCCCTGGGGACAATGACGGGCCCTTTTCCCTGGGAAAGAAAAGTGGCCAGCCCAGGTTCCTGATGTCAGTTTGTAGGGTTCCCTTAGGACTTTCAGGGCAGCACAGGTTTGAGGTGGGGGCAGGTTGGGTCTGGGACATATCCTCGTCCGTTCGGATATTTTGCAGGCAGCCGGCCACTCACGGCCACTCAGGGCCACAGCCCCTGGAGACAAAGACCGGCCCTTTTCCCTGGGAAAGAAAAGTGGCCAGCCCAGGTTCCTGATGTCAGTTTGTAGGGTTCTCTTGGGACTGTCAGGGCAGCACAGGTTTGAGGTGGGGGCAGGTTGGGTCTGGGACATATCCTCGTCCGTTCGGATATTTTGCAGGCAGCCGGCCACTCACGGCCACAGCCCCTGGAGACAAAGACCGGCCCTTTTCCCTGGGAAAGAAAAGTGGCCAGCCCAGGTTCCTGATGTCAGTTTGTAGGGTTCCCTTAGGACTGTCAGGGCAGCACAAGTTTGAGGTGGGGGCAGGTTGGGTCTGGGACATATCCTCGTCCGTTCGGATATTTTGCAGGCAGCCGGCCACTCACGGCCACTCAGGCCACAGCCCCTGGAGACAAAGACCGGCCCTTTTCCCTGGGAAAGAAAAGTGGCCAGCCCAGGTTCCTGATGTCAGTTTGTAGGGTTCCCTTAGGACTTTCAGGGCCGCACAGGTTTGAGGTGGGGGCAGGTTGGGTCTGGGACATATCCTCGTCCGTTCAGATATTTTGCAGGCAGCCGGCCACTCAGGGCCACAGCCCCTGGAGACAAAGACCGGCCCTTTTCCCTGGGAAAGAAAAGTGGCCAGCCCAGGTTCCTGATGTCAGTTTGTAGGGTTCCCTTAGGACTTTCAGGGCAGCACAGGTTTGAGGTGGGGGCAGGTTGGGTCTGGGACATATCCTCGTCCGTTCGGATATTTTGCAGGCAGCCGGCCACTCAGGGCCACAGCCCCCGGAGACAAAGACCGGCCCTTTTCCCTGGGAAAGAAAAGTGGCCAGCCCAGGTTCCTGATGTCAGTTTGTAGGGTTCCCTTAGGACTTTCAGGGCAGCACAGGTTTGAGGTGGGGGCAGGTTGGGTCTGGGACATATCCTCGTCCGTTCGGATATTTTGCAGGCAGCCGGCCACTCACAGCCACAGCCCCTGGGGACATTGACGGGCCCTTTTCCCTGGGAAAGAAAAGTGGCCAGCCCAGGTTCCTGATGTCAGTTTGTAGGGTTCCCTTAGGACTTTCAGGGCAGCACAGGTTTGAGGTGGGGGCAGGTTGGGTCTGGGACATATCCTCGTCCGTTCGGATATTTTGCAGGCAGCCGGCCACTCAGGGCCACAGCCCCTGGGGACAATGACCAGCCCTTTTCCCTGGGAAAGAAAAGTGGCCAGCCCAGGTTCCTGATGTCAGTTTGTAGGGCTCCCTTAGGACTTTCAGGGCAGCACAGGTTTGAGGTGGGGGCAGGTTGGGTCTGGGACATATCCTCGTCCGTTCGGATATTTTGCAGGCAGCCGGCCACTCACGGCCACTCAGGGCCACAGCCCCTGGAGACAAAGACCGGCCCTTTTCCCTGGGAAAGAAAAGTGGCCAGCCCAGGTTCCTGATGTCAGTTTGTAGGGTTCTCTTGGGACTGTCAGGGCAGCACAGGTTTGAGGTGGGGGCAGGTTGGGTCTGGGACATATCCTCGTCCGTTCAGATATTTTGCAGGCAGCCGGCCACTCAGGGCCACAGCCCCTGGAGACAAAGACCGGCCCTTTTCCCTGGGAAAGAAAAGTGGCCAGCCCAGGTTCCTGATGTCAGTTTGTAGGGTTCCCTTAGGACTTTCAGGGCAGCACAGGTTTGAGGTGGGGGCAGGTTGGGTCTGGGACATATCCTCGTCCGTTCGGATATTTTGCAGGCAGCCGGCCACTCACGGCCACTCAGGGCCACAGCCCCTGGAGACAAAGACCGGCCCTTTTCCCTGGGAAAGAAAAGTGGCCAGCCCAGGTTCCTGATGTCAGTTTGTAGGGTTCCCTTAGGACTTTCAGGGCAGCACAGGTTTGAGGTGGGGGCAGGTTGGGTCTGGGACATATCCTCGTCCGTTCGGATATTTTTCAGGCAGCCGGCCACTCAGGGCCACAGCCCCCGGAGACAAAGACCGGCCCTTTTCCCTGGGAAAGAAAAGTGGCCAGCCCAGGTTCCTGATGTCAGTTTGTAGGGTTCCCTTGGGACTTTCAGGGCAGCACAGGTTTGAGGTGGGGGCAGGTTGGGTCTGGGACATATCCTCGTCCGTTCGGATATTTTGCAGGCAGCCGGCCACTCAGGGCCACAGCCCCTGGGGACAATGACCAGCCCTTTTCCCTGGGAAAGAAAAGTGGCCAGCCCAGGTTCCTGATGTCAGTTTGTAGGGTTCCCTTAGGACTTTCAGGGCAGCACAGGTTTGAGGTGGGGGCAGGTTGGGTCTGGGACATATCCTCGTCCGTTCGGATATTTTGCAGGCAGCCGGCCACTCAGGGCCACAGCCCCTGGAGACAAAGACCGGCCCTTTTCCCTGGGAAAGAAAAGTGGCCAGCCCAGGTTCCTGATGTCAGTTTGTAGGGTTCCCTTGGGACTTTCAGGGCAGCACAGGTTTGAGGTGGGGGCAGGTTGGGTCTGGGACATATCCTCGTCCGTTCGGATATTTTGCAGGCAGCCGGCCACTCACGGCCACAGCCCCTGGGGACAATGACCAGCCCTTTTCCCTGGGAAAGAAAAGTGGCCAGCCCAGGTTCCTGATGTCAGTTTGTAGGGTTCCCTTAGGACTTTCAGGGCAGCACAGGTTTGAGGTGGGGGCAGGTTGGGTCTGGGACATATCCTCGTCCGTTCGGATATTTTGCAGGCAGCTGGCCACTCACGGCCACTCAGGGCCACAGCCCCTGGAGACAAAGACCGGCCCTTTTCCCTGGGAAAGAAAAGTGGCCAGCCCAGGTTCCTGATGTCAGTTTGTAGGGTTCCCTTAGGACTTTCAGGGCAGCACAGGTTTGAGGTGGGGGCAGGTTGGGTCTGGGACATATCCTCGTCCGTTCGGATATTTTGCAGGCAGCCGGCCACTCAGGGCCACAGCCCCTGTGGACAATGACGGGCCCTTTTCCCTGGGAAAGAAAAGTGGCCAGCCCAGGTTCCTGATGTCAGTTTGTAGGGTTCCCTTAGGACTTTCAGGGCAGCACAGGTTTGAGGTGGGGGCAGGTTGGGTCTGGGACATATCCTCGTCCGTTCGGATATTTTGCAGGCAGCCGGCCACTCAGGGCCACAGCCCCTGGAGACAAAGACCGGCCCTTTTCCCTGGGAAAGAAAAGTGGCCAGCCCAGGTTCCTGATGTCAGTTTGTAGGGTTCCCTTAGGACTTTCAGGGCAGCACAGGTTTGAGGTGGGGGCAGGTTGGGTCTGGGACATATCCTCGTCCGTTCGGATATTTTGCAGGCAGCCGGCCACTCAGGGCCACTCAGCCGGCCAAAGCCCCTGGAGACAAAGACCGGCCCTTTTCCCTGGGAAAGAAAAGTGGCCAGCCCAGGTTCCTGATGTCAGTTTGTAGGGTTCCCTTAGGACTTTCAGGGCAGCACAGGTTTGAGGTGGGGGCAGGTTGGGTCTGGGACATATCCTCGTCCGTTCGGATATTTTGCAGGCAGCCGGCCACTCAGGGCCACAGCCCCTGGGGACAATGACGGGCCCTTTTCCCTGGGAAAGAAAAGTGGCCAGCCCAGGTTCCTGATGTCAGTTTGTAGGGTTCCCTTAGGACTTTCAGGGCAGCACAGGTTTGAGGTGGGGGCAGGTTGGGTCTGGGACATATCCTCGTCCGTTCGGATATTTTGCAGGCAGCCGGCCACTCACGGCCACTCAGGGCCACAGCCCCTGGAGACAAAGACCGGCCCTTTTCCCTGGGAAAGAAAAGTGGCCAGCCCAGGTTCCTGATGTCAGTTTGTAGGGTTCCCTTAGGACTTTCAGGGCAGCACAGGTTTGAGGTGGGGGCAGGTTGGGTCTGGGACATATCCTCGTCCGTTCGGATATTTTGCAGGCAGCCGGCCACTCAGGGCCACAGCCCCTGGGGACAATGACCAGCCCTTTTCCCTGGGAAAGAAAAGTGGCCAGCCCAGGTTCCTGATGTCAGTTTGTAGGGTTCCCTTAGGACTTTCAGGGCAGCACAGGTTTGAGGTGGGGGCAGGTTGGGTCTGGGACATATCCTCGTCCGTTCGGATATTTTGCAGGCAGCCGGCCACTCACGGCCACTCAGGGCCACAGCCCCTGGAGACAAAGACCGGCCCTTTTCCCTGGGAAAGAAAAGTGGCCAGCCCAGGTTCCTGATGTCAGTTTGTAGGGTTCCCTTAGGACTTTCAGGGCAGCACAGGTTTGAGGTGGGGGCAGGTTGGGTCTGGGACATATCCTCGTCCGTTCGGATATTTTGCAGGCAGCCGGCCACTCAGGGCCACAGCCCCTGGAGACAAAGACCGGCCCTTTTCCCTGGGAAAGAAAAGTGGCCAGCCCAGGTTCCTGATGTCAGTTTGTAGGGTTCCCTTAGGACTTTCAGGGCAGCACAGGTTTGAGGTGGGGGCAGGTTGGGTCTGGGACATATCCTCGTCCGTTCGGATATTTTGCAGGCAGCCGGCCACTCAGGGCCACAGCCCCTGGAGACAAAGACCGGCCCTTTTCCCTGGGAAAGAAAAGTGGCCAGCCCAGGTTCCTGATGTCAGTTTGTAGGGTTCCCTTGGGACTGTCAGGGCAGCACAGGTTTGAGGTGGGGGCAGGTTGGGTCTGGGACATATCCTCGTCTGTTCGGATATTTTGCAGGCAGCCGGCCACTCAGGGCCACAGCCCCTGGGGACAATGACCAGCCCTTTTCCCTGGGAAAGAAAAGTGGCCAGCCCAGGTTCCTGATGTCAGTTTGTAGGGTTCCCTTAGGACTTTCAGGGCAGCACAGGTTTGAGGTGGGGGCAGGTTGGGTCTGGGACATATCCTCGTCCGTTCGGATATTTTGCAGGCAGCCGGCCACTCACGGCCACTCAGGGCCACAGCCCCTGGAGACAAAGACCGGCCCTTTTCCCTGGGAAAGAAAAGTGGCCAGCCCAGGTTCCTGATGTCAGTTTGTAGGGTTCCCTTGGGACTGTCAGGGCAGCACAGGTTTGAGGTGGGGGCAGGTTGGGTCTGGGACATATCCTCGTCCGTTCGGATATTTTGCAGGCAGCCGGCCACTCAGGGCCACAGCCCCTGGGGACAATGACCAGCCCTTTTCCCTGGGAAAGAAAAGTGGCCAGCCCAGGTTCCTGATGTCAGTTTGTAGGGTTCCCTTAGGACTTTCAGGGCAGCACAGGTTTGAGGTGGGGGCAGGTTGGGTCTGGGACATATCCTCGTCCGTTCAAATATTTTGCAGGCAGCCGGCCACTCAGGGCCACAGCCCCTGGAGACAAAGACCGGCCCTTTTCCCTGGGAAAGAAAAGTGGCCAGCCCAGGTTCCTGATGTCAGTTTGTAGGGTTCCCTTAGGACTTTCAGGGCAGCACAGGTTTGAGGTGGGGGCAGGTTGGGTCTGGGACATATCCTCGTCCGTTCGGATATTTTGCAGGCAGCCGGCCGCTCAGGGCCATAGCCCCCGGAGACAAAGACCGGCCCTTTTCCCTGGGAAAGAAAAGTGGCCAGCCCAGGTTCCTGATGTCAGTTTGTAGGGTTCTCTTTGGACTGTCAGGGCAGCACAGGTTTGAGGTGGGGGCAGGTTGGGTCTGGGACATATCCTCGTCCGTTCGGATATTTTGCAGGCAGCCGGCCACTCAGGGCCACAGCCCCTGGAGACAAAGACCGGCCCTTTTCCCTGGGAAAGAAAAGTGGCCAGCCCAGGTTCCTGATGTCAGTTTGTAGGGTTCCCTTAGGACTTTCAGGGCAGCACAGGTTTGAGGTGGGGGCAGGTTGGGTCTGGGACATATCCTCGTCCGTTCGGATATTTTGCAGGCAGCCGGCCGCTCACGGCCACTCAGGGCCACAGCCCCTGGAGACAAAGACCGGCCCTTTTCCCTGGGAACGAAAAGTGGCCAGCCCAGGTTCCTGATGTCAGTGTGTAAGGTTCCCTTGGGACTGTCAGGGCAGCACAGGTTTGAGGTGGGGGCAGGTTGGGTCTGGGACATATCCTCGTCCGTTCGGATATTTTGCAGGCAGCCGGCCACTCAGGGCCACAGCCCCTGGGGACAATGACCAGCCCTTTTCCCTGGGAAAGAAAAGTGGCCAGCCCAGGTTCCTGATGTCAGTTTGTAGGGTTCCCTTAGGACTTTCAGGGCAGCACAGGTTTGAGGTGGGGGCAGGTTGGGTCTGGGACATATCCTCGTCCGTTCGGATATTTTGCAGGCAGCCGGCCACTCAGGGCCACAGCCCCTGGGGACAATGACCAGCCCTTTTCCCTGGGAAAGAAAAGTGGCCAGCCCAGGTTCCTGATGTCAGTTTGTAGGGTTCCCTTAGGACTTTCAGGGCAGCACAGGTTTGAGGTGGGGGCAGGTTGGGTCTGGGACATATCCTCGTCCGTTCGGATATTTTGCAGGCAGCCGGCCACTCACGGCCACTCAGGGCCACAGCCCCTGGAGACAAAGACCGGCCCTTTTCCCTGGGAAAGAAAAGTGGCCAGCCCAGGTTCCTGATGTCAGTTTGTAGGGTTCTCTTGGGACTGTCAGGGCAGCACAGGTTTGAGGTGGGGGCAGGTTGGGTCTGGGACATATCCTCGTCCGTTCAGATATTTTGCAGGCAGCCGGCCACTCACGGCCACAGCCCCTGGAGACAAAGACCGGCCCTTTTCCCTGGGAAAGAAAAGTGGCCAGCCCAGGTTCCTGATGTCAGTTTGTAGGGTTCCCTTAGGACTGTCAGGGCAGCACAAGTTTGAGGTGGGGGCAGGTTGGGTCTGGGACATATCCTCGTCCGTTCGGATATTTTGCAGGCAGCCGGCCACTCACGGCCACTCAGGCCACAGCCCCTGGAGACAAAGACCGGCCCTTTTCCCTGGGAAAGAAAAGTGGCCAGCCCAGGTTCCTGATGTCAGTTTGTAGGGTTCCCTTAGGACTTTCAGGGCCGCACAGGTTTGAGGTGGGGGCAGGTTGGGTCTGGGACATATCCTCGTCCGTTCAGATATTTTGCAGGCAGCCGGCCACTCAGGGCCACAGCCCCTGGAGACAAAGACCGGCCCTTTTCCCTGGGAAAGAAAAGTGGCCAGCCCAGGTTCCTGATGTCAGTTTGTAGGGTTCCCTTAGGACTTTCAGGGCAGCACAGGTTTGAGGTGGGGGCAGGTTGGGTCTGGGACATATCCTCGTCCGTTCGGATATTTTGCAGGCAGCCGGCCACTCAGGGCCACAGCCCCCGGAGACAAAGACCGGCCCTTTTCCCTGGGAAAGAAAAGTGGCCAGCCCAGGTTCCTGATGTCAGTTTGTAGGGTTCCCTTAGGACTTTCAGGGCAGCACAGGTTTGAGGTGGGGGCAGGTTGGGTCTGGGACATATCCTCGTCCGTTCGGATATTTTGCAGGCAGCCGGCCACTCAGGGCCACAGCCCCCGGAGACAAAGACCGGCCCTTTTCCCTGGGAAAGAAAAGTGGCCAGCCCAGGTTCCTGATGTCAGTTTGTAGGGTTCCCTTGGGACTTTCAGGGCAGCACAGGTTTGAGGTGGGGGCAGGTTGGGTCTGGGACATATCCTCGTCCGTTCGGATATTTTGCAGGCAGCCGGCCACTCAGGGCCACAGCCCCTGGGGACAATGACCAGCCCTTTTCCCTGGGAAAGAAAAGTGGCCAGCCCAGGTTCCTGATGTCAGTTTGTAGGGCTCCCTTAGGACTTTCAGGGCAGCACAGGTTTGAGGTGGGGGCAGGTTGGGTCTGGGACATATCCTCGTCCGTTCGGATATTTTGCAGGCAGCCGGCCACTCACGGCCACTCAGGGCCACAGCCCCTGGAGACAAAGACCGGCCCTTTTCCCTGGGAAAGAAAAGTGGCCAGCCCAGGTTCCTGATGTCAGTTTGTAGGGTTCTCTTGGGACTGTCAGGGCAGCACAGGTTTGAGGTGGGGGCAGGTTGGGTCTGGGACATATCCTCGTCATCCTCGTCCGTTCGGATATTTTGCAGGCAGCCGGCCACTCACCGGCCACTCAGGGCCACAGCCCCTGGAGACAAAGACCGGCCTTTTCCCTGGGAAAGAAAAGTGGCCAGCCCAGGTTCCTGATGTCAGTTTGTAGGGTTCCCTTAGGACTTTCAGGGCAGCACAGGTTTGAGGTGGGGGCAGGTTGGGTCTGGGACATATCCTCGTCCGTTCGGATATTTTGCAGGCAGCCGGCCACTCAGGGCCACAGCCCCTGGGGACAATGACCAGCCCTTTTCCCTGGGAAAGAAAAGTGGCCAGCCCAGGTTCCTGATGTCAGTTTGTAGGGTTCCCTTAGGACTTTCAGGGCAGCACAGGTTTGAGGTGGGGGCAGGTTGGGTCTGGGACATATCCTCGTCCGTTCGGATATTTTGCAGGCAGCCGGCCACTCAGGGCCACAGCCCCTGGGGACAATGACCAGCCCTTTTCCCTGGGAAAGAAAAGTGGCCAGCCCAGGTTCCTGATGTCAGTTTGTAGGGTTCCCTTAGGACTTTCAGGGCAGCACAGGTTTGAGGTGGGGGCAGGTTGGGTCTGGGACATATCCTCGTCCGTTCGGATATTTTGCAGGCAGCCGGCCACTCACGGCCACTCAGGGCCACAGCCCCTGGAGACAAAGACCGGCCCTTTTCCCTGGGAAAGAAAAGTGGCCAGCCCAGGTTCCTGATGTCAGTTTGTAGGGTTCCCTTAGGACTTTCAGGGCAGCACAGGTTTGAGGTGGGGGCAGGTTGGGTCTGGGACATATCCTCGTCCGTTCGGATATTTTGCAGGCAGCCGGCCACTCAGGGCCACAGCCCCCGGAGACAAAGACCGGCCCTTTTCCCTGGGAAAGAAAAGTGGCCAGCCCAGGTCCTGATGTCAGTTTGTAGGGTTCCCTTGGGACTTTCAGGGCAGCACAGGTTTGAGGTGGGGGCAGGTTGGGTCTGGGACATATCCTCGTCCGTTCGGATATTTTGCAGGCAGCCGGCCACTCAGGGCCACAGCCCCTGGGGACAATGACCAGCCCTTTTCCCTGGGAAAGAAAAGTGGCCAGCCCAGGTTCCTGATGTCAGTTTGTAGGGTTCCCTTAGGACTTTCAGGGCAGCACAGGTTTGAGGTGGGGGCAGGTTGGGTCTGGGACATATCCTCGTCCGTTCGGATATTTTGCAGGCAGCCGGCCACTCAGGGCCACAGCCCCTGGAGACAAAGACCGGCCCTTTTCCCTGGGAAAGAAAAGTGGCCAGCCCAGGTTCCTGATGTCAGTTTGTAGGGTTCCCTTAGGACTTTCAGGGCAGCACAGGTTTGAGGTGGGGGCAGGTTGGGTCTGGGACATATCCTCGTCCGTTCGGATATTTTGCAGGCAGCCGGCCACTCAGGGCCACAGCCCCCTGGAGACAAAGACCGGCCCTTTTCCCTGGGAAAGAAAAGTGGCCAGCCCAGGTTCCTGATGTCAGTTTGTAGGGTTCCCTTGGGACTTTCAGGGCAGCACAGGTTTGAGGTGGGGGCAGGTTGGGTCTGGGACATATCCTCGTCCGTTCGGATATTTTGCAGGCAGCCGGCCACTCAGGGCCACAGCCCCTGGGGACAATGACCAGCCCTTTTCCTGGGAAAGAAAAGTGGCCAGCCCAGGTTCCTGATGTCAGTTTGTAGGGTTCCCTTAGGACTTTCAGGGCAGCACAGGTTTGAGGTGGGGGCAGGTTGGGTCTGGGACATATCCTCGTCCGTTCGGATATTTTGCAGGCAGCTGGCCACTCACGGCCACTCAGGGCCACAGCCCCTGGAGACAAAGACCGGCCCTTTTCCCTGGGAAAGAAAAGTGGCCAGCCCAGGTTCCTGATGTCAGTTTGTAGGGTTCCCTTAGGACTTTCAGGGCAGCACAGGTTTGAGGTGGGGGCAGGTTGGGTCTGGGACATATCCTCGTCCGTTCGATATTTTGCAGGCAGCCGGCCACTCAGGGCCACAGCCCCTGTGGACAATGACGGGCCCTTTTCCCTGGGAAAGAAAAGTGGCCAGCCCAGGTTCCTGATGTCAGTTTGTAGGGTTCCCTTAGGACTTTCAGGGCAGCACAGGTTTGAGGTGGGGGCAGGTTGGGTCTGGGACATATCCTCGTCCGTTCGGATATTTTGCAGGCAGCCGGCCACTCAGGGCCACAGCCCCTGGAGACAAAGACCGGCCCTTTTCCCTGGGAAAGAAAAGTGGCCAGCCCAGGTTCCTGATGTCAGTTTGTAGGGTTCCCTTAGGACTTTCAGGGCAGCACAGGTTTGAGGTGGGGGCAGGTTGGGTCTGGGACATATCCTCGTCCGTTCGGATATTTTGCAGGCAGCCGGCCACTCAGGGCCACTCAGCCGGCCAAAGCCCCTGGAGACAAAGACCGGCCCTTTTCCCTGGGAAAGAAAAGTGGCCAGCCCAGGTTCCTGATGTCAGTTTGTAGGGTTCCCTTAGGACTTTCAGGGCAGCACAGGTTTGAGGTGGGGGCAGGTTGGGTCTGGGACATATCCTCGTCCGTTCGGATATTTTGCAGGCAGCCGGCCACTCAGGGCCACAGCCCCTGGGGACAATGACCAGCCCTTTTCCCTGGGAAAGAAAAGTGGCCAGCCCAGGTTCTGATGTCAGTTTGTAGGGTTCCCTTAGGACTTTCAGGGCAGCACAGGTTTGAGGTGGGGGCAGGTTGGGTCTGGGACATATCCTCGTCCGTTCGGATATTTTGCAGGCAGCCGGCCACTCACGGCCACTCAGGGCCACAGCCCCTGGAGACAAAGACCGGCCCTTTTCCCTGGGAAAGAAAAGTGGCCAGCCCAGGTTCCTGATGTCAGTTTGTAGGGTTCCCTTAGGACTTTCAGGGCAGCACAGGTTTGAGGTGGGGGCAGGTTGGGTCTGGGACATATCCTCGTCCGTTCGGATATTTTGCAGGCAGCCGGCCACTCAGGGCCACTCAGCCGGCCAAAGCCCCTGGAGACAAAGACCGGCCCTTTTCCCTGGGAAAGAAAAGTGGCCAGCCCAGGTTCCTGATGTCAGTTTGTAGGGTTCCCTTAGGACTTTCAGGGCAGCACAGGTTTGAGGTGGGGGCAGGTTGGGTCTGGGACATATCCTCGTCCGTTCGGATATTTTGCAGGCAGCCGGCCACTCAGGGCCACAGCCCCTGGGGACAATGACCAGCCCTTTTCCCTGGGAAAGAAAAGTGGCCAGCCCAGGTTCCTGATGTCAGTTTGTAGGGTTCCCTTAGGACTTTCAGGGCAGCACAGGTTTGAGGTGGGGGCAGGTTGGGTCTGGGACATATCCTCGTCCGTTCGGATATTTTGCAGGCAGCCGGCCACTCACGGCCACTCAGGGCCACAGCCCCTGGAGACAAAGACCGGCCCTTTTCCCTGGGAAAGAAAAGTGGCCAGCCCAGGTTTCCTGATGTCAGTTGTAGGGTTCCCTTAGGACTTTCAGGGCAGCACAGGTTTGAGGTGGGGGCAGGTTGGGTCTGGGACATATCCTCGTCCGTTCGGATATTTTGCAGGCAGCCGGCCACTCAGGGCCACAGCCCCTGGAGACAAAGACCGGCCCTTTTCCCTGGGAAAGAAAAGTGGCCAGCCCAGGTTCCTGATGTCAGTTTGTAGGGTTCCCTTGGGACTGTCAGGGCAGCACAGGTTTGAGGTGGGGGCAGGTTGGGTCTGGGACATATCCTCGTCTGTTCGGATATTTTGCAGGCAGCCGGCCACTCAGGGCCACAGCCCCTGGGGACAATGACCAGCCCTTTCCCTGGGAAAGAAAAGTGGCCAGCCCAGGTTCCTGATGTCAGTTTGTAGGGTTCCCTTAGGACTTTCAGGGCAGCACAGGTTTGAGGTGGGGGCAGGTTGGGTCTGGGACATATCCTCGTCCGTTCGGATATTTTGCAGGCAGCCGGCCACTCACGGCCACTCAGGGCCACAGCCCCTGGAGACAAAGACCGGCCCTTTTCCCTGGGAAAGAAAGTGGCCAGCCCAGGTTCCTGATGTCAGTTTGTAGGGTTCTCTTGGGACTGTCAGGGCAGCACAGGTTTGAGGTGGGGGCAGGTTGGGTCTGGGACATATCCTCGTCCGTTCGGATATTTTGCAGGCAGCCGGCCACTCAGGGCCACAGCCCCTGGGGACAATGACCAGCCCTTTTCCCTGGGAAAGAAAAGTGGCCAGCCCAGGTTCCTGATGTCAGTTTGTAGGGTTCCCTTAGGACTTTCAGGGCAGCACAGGTTTGAGGTGGGGGCAGGTTGGGTCTGGGACATATCCTCGTCCGTTCAAATATTTTGCAGGCAGCCGGCCACTCAGGGCCACAGCCCCTGGAGACAAAGACCGGCCCTTTTCCCTGGGAAAGAAAAGTGGCCAGCCCAGGTTCCTGATGTCAGTTTGTAGGGTTCCCTTAGGACTTTCAGGGCAGCACAGGTTTGAGGTGGGGGCAGGTTGGGTCTGGGACATATCCTCGTCCGTTCGGATATTTTGCAGGCAGCCGGCCACTCAGGGCCACAGCCCCCGGAGACAAAGACCGGCCCTTTTCCCTGGAAAGAAAAGTGGCCAGCCCAGGTTCCTGATGTCAGTTTGTAGGGTTCTCTTTGGACTGTCAGGGCAGCACAGGTTTGAGGTGGGGGCAGGTTGGGTCTGGGACATATCTCGTCCGTTCGGATATTTTGCAGGCAGCCGGCCACTCAGGGCCACAGCCCCTGGAGACAAAGACCGGCCCTTTTCCCTGGGAAAGAAAAGTGGCCAGCCCAGGTTCCTGATGTCAGTTTGTAGGGTTCCCTTAGGACTTTCAGGGCAGCACAGGTTTGAGGTGGGGGCAGGTTGGGTCTGGGACATATCCTCGTCCGTTCGGATATTTTGCAGGCAGCCGGCCGCTCACGGCCACTCAGGGCCACAGCCCCTGGAGACAAAGACCGGCCCTTTTCCCTGGGAACGAAAAGTGGCCAGCCCAGGTTCCTGATGTCAGTGTGTAAGGTTCCCTTGGGACTGTCAGGGCAGCACAGGTTTGAGGTGGGGGCAGGTTGGGTCTGGGACATATCCTCGTCCGTTCGGATATTTTGCAGGCAGCCGGCCACTCAGGGCCACAGCCCCCGGAGACAAAGACCGGCCCTTTTCCCTGGGAAAGAAAAGTGGCCAGCCCAGGTTCCTGATGTCAGTTTGTAGGGTTCCCTTGGGACTGTCAGGGCAGCACAGGTTTGAGGTGGGGGCAGGTTGGGTCTGGGACATATCCTCGTCCGTTCGGATATTTTGCAGGCAGCCGGCCACTCAGGGCCACAGCCCCTGGGGACAATGACCAGCCCCTTTTCCCTGGGAAAGAAAAGTGGCCAGCCCAGGTTCCTGATGTCAGTTTGTAGGGTTCCCTTAGGACTTTCAGGGCAGCACAGGTTTGAGGTGGGGGCAGGTTGGGTCTGGGACATATCCTCGTCCGTTCGGATATTTTGCAGGCAGCCGGCCACTCAGGGCCACAGCCCCTGGGGACAATGACCAGCCCTTTTCCCTGGGAAAGAAAAGTGGCCAGCCCAGGTTCCTGATGTCAGTTTGTAGGGTTCCCTTAGGACTTTCAGGGCAGCACAGGTTTGAGGTGGGGGCAGGTTGGGTCTGGGACATATCCTCGTCCGTTCGGATATTTTGCAGGCAGCCGGCCACTCACGGCCACTCAGGGCCACAGCCCCTGGAGACAAAGACCGGCCCTTTTCCCTGGGAAAGAAAAGTGGCCAGCCCAGGTTCCTGATGTCAGTTTGTAGGGTTCTCTTGGGACTGTCAGGGCAGCACAGGTTTGAGGTGGGGCAGGTTGGGTCTGGGACATATCCTCGTCCGTTCGGATATTTTGCAGGCAGCCGGCCACTCACGGCCACAGCCCCTGGAGACAAAGACCGGCCCTTTTCCCTGGGAAAGAAAAGTGGCCAGCCCAGGTTCCTGATGTCAGTTTGTAGGGTTCCCTTAGGACTGTCAGGGCAGCACAAGTTTGAGGTGGGGGCAGGTTGGGTCTGGGACATATCCTCGTCCGTTCGGATATTTTGCAGGCAGCCGGCCACTCACGGCCACTCAGGCCACAGCCCCTGGAGACAAAGACCGGCCCTTTTCCCTGGGAAAGAAAAGTGGCCAGCCCAGGTTCCTGATGTCAGTTTGTAGGGTTCCCTTAGGACTTTCAGGGCCGCACAGGTTTGAGGTGGGGGCAGGTTGGGTCTGGGACATATCCTCGTCCGTTCAGATATTTTTGCAGGCAGCCGGCCACTCAGGGCCACAGCCCCTGGAGACAAAGACCGGCCCTTTTCCCTGGGAAAGAAAAGTGGCCAGCCCAGGTTCCTGATGTCAGTTTGTAGGGTTCCCTTAGGACTTTCAGGGCAGCACAGGTTTGAGGTGGGGGCAGGTTGGGTCTGGGACATATCCTCGTCCGTTCGGATATTTTGCAGGCAGCCGGCCACTCAGGGCCACAGCCCCCGGAGACAAAGACCGGCCCTTTTCCTGGGAAAGAAAAGTGGCCAGCCCAGGTTCCTGATGTCAGTTTGTAGGGTTCCCTTAGGACTTTCAGGGCAGCACAGGTTTGAGGTGGGGGCAGGTTGGGTCTGGGACATATCCTCGTCCGTTCGGATATTTTGCAGGCAGCCGGCCACTCAGGGCCACAGCCCCTGGGGACAATGACCAGCCCTTTTCCCTGGGAAAGAAAAGTGGCCAGCCCAGGTTCCTGATGTCAGTTTGTAGGGTTCCCTTAGGACTTTCAGGGCAGCACAGGTTTGAGGTGGGGGCAGGTTGGGTCTGGGACATATCCTCGTCCGTTCGGATATTTTGCAGGCAGCCGGCCACTCAGGGCCACAGCCCCTGGGGACAATGACCAGCCCTTTTCCCTGGAAAGAAAAGTGGCCAGCCCAGGTTCCTGATGTCAGTTTGTAGGGCTCCCTTAGGACTTTCAGGGCAGCACAGGTTTGAGGTGGGGGCAGGTTGGGTCTGGGACATATCCTCGTCCGTTCGGATATTTTGCAGGCAGCCGGCCACTCACGGCCACTCAGGGCCACAGCCCCTGGAGACAAAGACCGGCCCTTTTCCCTGGGAAAGAAAAGTGGCCAGCCCAGGTTCCTGATGTCAGTTTGTAGGGTTCTCTTGGGACTGTCAGGGCAGCACAGGTTTGAGGTGGGGGCAGGTTGGGTCTGGGACATATCCTCGTCCGTTCGGATATTTTGCAGGCAGCCGGCCACTCACGGCCACTCAGGGCCACAGCCCCTGGAGACAAAGACCGGCCCTTTTCCCTGGGAAAGAAAAGTGGCCAGCCCAGGTTCCTGATGTCAGTTTGTAGGGTTCCCTTAGGACTTTCAGGGCAGCACAGGTTTGAGGTGGGGGCAGGTTGGGTCTGGGACATATCCTCGTCCGTTCGGATATTTTGCAGGCAGCCGGCCACTCAGGGCCACAGCCCCTGGGGACAATGACCAGCCCTTTTCCCCTGGGAAAGAAAAGTGGCCAGCCCAGGTTCCTGATGTCAGTTTGTAGGGTTCCCTTAGGACTTTCAGGGCAGCACAGGTTTGAGGTGGGGGCAGGTTGGGTCTGGGACATATCCTCGTCCGTTCGGATATTTTGCAGGCAGCCGGCCACTCAGGGCCACAGCCCCTGGGGACAATGACCAGCCCTTTTCCCTGGGAAAGAAAAGTGGCCAGCCCAGGTTCCTGATGTCAGTTTGTAGGGTTCCCTTAGGACTTTCAGGGCAGCACAGGTTTGAGGTGGGGGCAGGTTGGGTCTGGGACATATCCTCGTCCGTTCGGATATTTTGCAGGCAGCCGGCCACTCACGGCCACTCAGGGCCACAGCCCCTGGAGACAAAGACCGGCCCTTTTCCCTGGGAAAGAAAAGTGGCCAGCCCAGCTTCCTGATGTCAGTTTGTAGGGTTCCCTTAGGACTTTCAGGGCAGCACAGGTTTGAGGTGGGGGCAGGTTGGGTCTGGGACATATCCTCGTCCGTTCGGATATTTTGCAGGCAGCCGGCCACTCAGGGCCACAGCCCCCGGAGACAAAGACCAGCCCTTTTCCCTGGGAAAGAAAAGTGGCCAGCCCAGGTTCCTGATGTCAGTTTGTAGGGTTCCCTTGGGACTTTCAGGGCAGCACAGGTTTGAGGTGGGGGCAGGTTGGGTCTGGGACATATCCTCGTCCGTTCGGATATTTTGCAGGCAGCCGGCCACTCAGGGCCACAGCCCCTGGGGACAATGACCAGCCCTTTTCCCTGGGAAAGAAAAGTGGCCAGCCCAGGTTCCTGATGTCAGTTTGTAGGGTTCCCTTAGGACTTTCAGGGCAGCACAGGTTTGAGGTGGGGGCAGGTTGGGTCTGGGACATATCCTCGTCCGTTCGGATATTTTGCAGGCAGCCGGCCACTCAGGGCCACAGCCCCTGGAGACAAAGACCGGCCCTTTTCCCTGGGAAAGAAAAGTGGCCAGCCCAGGTTCCTGATGTCAGTTTGTAGGGTTCCCTTAGGACTTTCAGGGCAGCACAGGTTTGAGGTGGGGGCAGGTTGGGTCTGGGACATATCCTCGTCCGTTCGGATATTTTGCAGGCAGCCGGCCACTCAGGGCCACAGCCCCCTGGAGACAAAGACCGGCCCTTTTCCCTGGGAAAGAAAAGTGGCCAGCCCAGGTTCCTGATGTCAGTTTGTAGGGTTCCCTTGGGACTTTCAGGGCAGCACAGGTTTGAGGTGGGGGCAGGTTGGGTCTGGGACATATCCTCGTCCGTTCGGATATTTTGCAGGCAGCCGGCCACTCAGGGCCACAGCCCCTGGGGACAATGACCAGCCCTTTTCCCTGGGAAAGAAAAAGTGGCCAGCCCAGGTTCCTGATGTCAGTTTGTAGGGTTCCCTTAGGACTTTCAGGGCAGCACAGGTTTGAGGTGGGGGCAGGTTGGGTCTGGGACATATCCTCGTCCGTTCGGATATTTTGCAGGCAGCTGGCCACTCACGGCCACTCAGGGCCACAGCCCCTGGAGACAAAGACCCGGCCCTTTTCCCTGGGAAAGAAAAGTGGCCAGCCCAGGTTCCTGATGTCAGTTTGTAGGGTTCCCTTAGGACTTTCAGGGCAGCACAGGTTTGAGGTGGGGGCAGGTTGGGTCTGGGACATATCCTCGTCCGTTCGGATATTTTGCAGGCAGCCGGCCACTCAGGGCCACAGCCCCTGTGGACAATGACGGGCCCTTTTCCCTGGGAAAGAAAAGTGGCCAGCCCAGGTTCCTGATGTCAGTTTGTAGGGTTCCCTTAGGACTTTCAGGGCAGCACAGGTTTGAGGTGGGGGCAGGTTGGGTCTGGGACATATCCTCGTCCGTTCGGATATTTTGCAGGCAGCCGGCCACTCAGGGCCACAGCCCCTGGAGACAAAGACCGGCCCTTTTCCCTGGGAAAGAAAAGTGGCCAGCCCAGGTTCCTGATGTCAGTTTGTAGGGTTCCCTTGGGACTTTCAGGGCAGCACAGGTTTGAGGTGGGGGCAGGTTGGGTCTGGGACATATCCTCGTCCGTTCGGATATTTTGCAGGCAGCCGGCCACTCAGGGCCACTCAGCCGGCCAAAGCCCCTGGAGACAAAGACCGGCCCTTTTCCCTGGGAAAGAAAAGTGGCCAGCCCAGGTTCCTGATGTCAGTTTGTAGGGTTCCCTTAGGACTTTCAGGGCAGCACAGGTTTGAGGTGGGGGCAGGTTGGGTCTGGGACATATCCTCGTCCGTTCGGATATTTTGCAGGCAGCCGGCCACTCAGGGCCACAGCCCCTGGGGACAATGACCAGCCCTTTTCCCTGGGAAAGAAAAGTGGCCAGCCCAGGTTCCTGATGTCAGTTTGTAGGGTTCCCTTAGGACTTTCAGGGCAGCACAGGTTTGAGGTGGGGGCAGGTTGGGTCTGGGACATATCCTCGTCCGTTCGGATATTTTGCAGGCAGCCGGCCACTCACGGCCACTCAGGGCCACAGCCCCTGGAGACAAAGACCGGCCCTTTTCCCTGGGAAAGAAAAGTGGCCAGCCCAGGTTCCTGATGTCAGTTTGTAGGGTTCCCTTAGGACTTTCAGGGCAGCACAGGTTTGAGGTGGGGGCAGGTTGGGTCTGGGACATATCCTCGTCCGTTCGGATATTTTGCAGGCAGCCGGCCACTCAGGGCCACTCAGCCGGCCAAAGCCCCTGGAGACAAAGACCGGCCCTTTTCCCTGGGAAAGAAAAGTGGCCAGCCCAGGTTCCTGATGTCAGTTTGTAGGGTTCCCTTAGGACTTTCAGGGCAGCACAGGTTTGAGGTGGGGGCAGGTTGGGTCTGGGACATATCCTCGTCCGTTCGGATATTTTGCAGGCAGCCGGCCACTCAGGGCCACAGCCCCTGGGGACAATAACCAGCCCTTTTCCCTGGGAAAGAAAAGTGGCCAGCCCAGGTTCCTGATGTCAGTTTGTAGGGTTCCCTTAGGACTTTCAGGGCAGCACAGGTTTGAGGTGGGGGCAGGTTGGGTCTGGGACATATCCTCGTCCGTTCGGATATTTTGCAGGCAGCCGGCCACTCACGGCCACTCAGGGCCACAGCCCCTGGAGACAAAGACCGGCCCTTTTCCCTGGGAAAGAAAAGTGGCCAGCCCAGGTTCCTGATGTCAGTTTGTAGGGTTCCCTTAGGACTTTCAGGGCAGCACAGGTTTGAGGTGGGGGCAGGTTGGGTCTGGGACATATCCTCGTCCGTTCGGATATTTTGCAGGCAGCCGGCCACTCAGGGCCACAGCCCCTGGAGACAAAGACCGGCCCTTTTCCCTGGGAAAGAAAAGTGGCCAGCCCAGGTTCCTGATGTCAGTTTGTAGGGTTCCCTTAGGACTTTCAGGGCAGCACAGGTTTGAGGTGGGGGCAGGTTGGGTCTGGGACATATCCTCGTCCGTTCGGATATTTTGCAGGCAGCCGGCCACTCAGGGCCACAGCCCCTGGAGACAAAGACCGGCCCTTTTCCCTGGGAAAGAAAAGTGGCCAGCCCAGGTTCCTGATGTCAGTTTGTAGGGTTCCCTTGGGACTGTCAGGGCAGCACAGGTTTGAGGTGGGGGCAGGTTGGGTCTGGGACATATCCTCGTCCGTTCGGATATTTTGCAGGCAGCCGGCCACTCAGGGCCACAGCCCCTGGGGACAATGACCAGCCCTTTTCCCTGGGAAAGAAAAGTGGCCAGCCCAGGTTCCTGATGTCAGTTTGTAGGGTTCCCTTAGGACTTTCAGGGCAGCACAGGTTTGAGGTGGGGGCAGGTTGGGTCTGGGACATATCCTCGTCCGTTCGGATATTTTGCAGGCAGCCGGCCACTCACGGCCACTCAGGGCCACAGCCCCTGGAGACAAAGACCGGCCCTTTTCCCTGGGAAAGAAAAGTGGCCAGCCCAGGTTCCTGATGTCAGTTTGTAGGGTTCTCTTGGGACTGTCAGGGCAGCACAGGTTTGAGGTGGGGGCAGGTTGGGTCTGGGACATATCCTCGTCCGTTCGGATATTTTGCAGGCAGCCGGCCACTCAGGGCCACAGCCCCTGGGGACAATGACCAGCCCTTTTCCCTGGGAAAGAAAAGTGGCCAGCCCAGGTTCCTGATGTCAGTTTGTAGGGTTCCCTTAGGACTTTCAGGGCAGCACAGGTTTGAGGTGAGGGCAGGTTGGGTCTGGGACATATCCTCGTCCGTTCAAATATTTTGCAGGCAGCCGGCCACTCAGGGCCACAGCCCCTGGAGACAAAGACCGGCCCTTTTCCCTGGGAAAGAAAAGTGGCCAGCCCAGGTTCCTGATGTCAGTTTGTAGGGTTCCCTTAGGACTTTCAGGGCAGCACAGGTTTGAGGTGGGGGCAGGTTGGGTCTGGGACATATCCTCGTCCGTTCGGATATTTTGCAGGCAGCCGGCCACTCAGGGCCACAGCCCCCGGAGACAAAGACCGGCCCTTTTCCCTGGGAAAGAAAAGTGGCCAGCCCAGCTTCCTGATGTCAGTTTGTAGGGTTCTCTTTGGACTGTCAGGGCAGCACAGGTTTGAGGTGGGGGCAGGTTGGGTCTGGGACATATCCTCGTCCGTTCGGATATTTTGCAGGCAGCCGGCCACTCAGGGCCACAGCCCCTGGAGACAAAGACCGGCCCTTTTCCCTGGGAAAGAAAAGTGGCCAGCCCAGGTTCCTGATGTCAGTTTGTAGGGTTCCCTTAGGACTTTCAGGGCAGCACAGGTTTGAGGTGGGGGCAGGTTGGGTCTGGGACATATCCTCGTCCGTTCGGATATTTTGCAGGCAGCCGGCCGCTCACGGCCACTCAGGGCCACAGCCCCTGGAGACAAAGACCGGCCCTTTTCCCTGGGAACGAAAAGTGGCCAGCCCAGGTTCCTGATGTCAGTGTGTAAGGTTCCCTTGGGACTGTCAGGGCAGCACAGGTTTGAGGTGGGGGCAGGTTGGGTCTGGGACATATCCTCGTCCGTTCGGATATTTTGCAGGCAGCCGGCCACTCAGGGCCACAGCCCCCGGAGACAAAGACCGGCCCTTTTCCCTGGGAAAGAAAAGTGGCCAGCCCAGGTTCCTGATGTCAGTTTGTAGGGTTCCCTTGGGACTGTCAGGGCAGCACAGGTTTGAGGTGGGGGCAGGTTGGGTCTGGGACATATCCTCGTCCGTTCGGATATTTTGCAGGCAGCCGGCCACTCAGGGCCACAGCCCCTGGGGACAATGACCAGCCCTTTTCCCTGGGAAAGAAAAGTGGCCAGCCCAGGTTCCTGATGTCAGTTTGTAGGGTTCCCTTAGGACTTTCAGGGCAGCACAGGTTTGAGGTGGGGGCAGGTTGGGTCTGGGACATATCCTCGTCCGTTCGGATATTTTGCAGGCAGCCGGCCACTCAGGGCCACAGCCCCTGGGGACAATGACCAGCCCTTTTCCCTGGGAAAGAAAAGTGGCCAGCCCAGGTTCCTGATGTCAGTTTGTAGGGTTCCCTTAGGACTTTCAGGGCAGCACAGGTTTGAGGTGGGGGCAGGTTGGGTCTGGGACATATCCTCGTCCGTTCGGATATTTTGCAGGCAGCCGGCCACTCACGGCCACTCAGGGCCACAGCCCCTGGAGACAAAGACCGGCCCTTTTCCCTGGGAAAGAAAAGTGGCCAGCCCAGGTTCCTGATGTCAGTTTGTAGGGTTCCCTTAGGACTTTCAGGGCAGCACAGGTTTGAGGTGAGGGCAGGTTGGGTCTGGGACATATCCTCGTCCGTTCGGATATTTTGCAGGCAGCCGGCCACTCAGGGCCACAGCCCCTGTGGACAATGACGGGCCCTTTTCCCTGGGAAAGAAAAGTGGCCAGCCCAGGTTCCTGATGTCAGTTTGTAGGGTTCCCTTAGGACTTTCAGGGCAGCACAGGTTTGAGGTGGGGGCAGGTTGGGTCTGGGACATATCCTCGTCCGTTCGGATATTTTGCAGGCAGCCGGCCACTCACGGCCACTCAGGGCCACAGCCCCTGGGGACAAAGACCGGCCCTTTTCCCTGGGAAAGAAAAGTGGCCAGCCCAGGTTCCTGATGTCAGTTTGTAGGGTTCTCTTGGGACTGTCAGGGCAGCACAGGTTTGAGGTGGGGGCAGGTTGGGTCTGGGACATATCCTCGTCCGTTCGGATATTTTGCAGGCAGCCGGCCACTCACGGCCACTCAGGGCCACAGCCCCTGGAGACAAAGACCGGCCCTTTTCCCTGGGAAAGAAAAGTGGCCAGCCCAGGTTCCTGATGTCAGTTTGTAGGGTTCCCTTAGGACTTTCAGGGCCGCACAGATTTGAGGTGGGGGCAGGTTGGGTCTGGGACATATCCTCGTCCGTTCAGATATTTTGCAGGCAGCCGGCCACTCAGGGCCACAGCCCCTGGAGACAAAGACCGGCCCTTTTCCCTGGGAAAGAAAAGTGGCCAGCCCAGGTTCCTGATGTCAGTTTGTAGGGTTCCCTTAGGACTTTCAGGGCAGCACAGGTTTGAGGTGGGGGCAGGTTGGGTCTGGGACATATCCTCGTCCGTTCGGATATTTTGCAGGCAGCCGGCCACTCAGGGCCACAGCCCCCGGAGACAAAGACCGGCCCTTTTCCCTGGGAAAGAAAAGTGGCCAGCCCAGGTTCCTGATGTCAGTTTGTAGGGTTCCCTTAGGACTTTCAGGGCAGCACAGGTTTGAGGTGGGGGCAGGTTGGGTCTGGGACATATCCTCGTCCGTTCGGATATTTTGCAGGCAGCCGGCCACTCACGGCCACAGCCCCTGGGGACATTGACGGGCCCTTTTCCCTGGGAAAGAAAAGTGGCCAGCCCAGGTTCCTGATGTCAGTTTGTAGGGTTCCCTTAGGACTTTCAGGGCAGCACAGGTTTGAGGTGGGGGCAGGTTGGGTCTGGGACATATCCTCGTCCGTTCGGATATTTTGCAGGCAGCCGGCCACTCAGGGCCACAGCCCCTGGGGACAATGACCAGCCCTTTTCCCTGGGAAAGAAAAGTGGCCAGCCCAGGTTCCTGATGTCAGTTTGTAGGGCTCCCTTAGGACTTTCAGGGCAGCACAGGTTTGAGGTGGGGGCAGGTTGGGTCTGGGACATATCCTCGTCCGTTCGGATATTTTGCAGGCAGCCGGCCACTCACGGCCACTCAGGGCCACAGCCCCTGGAGACAAAGACCGGCCCTTTTCCCTGGGAAAGAAAAGTGGCCAGCCCAGGTTCCTGATGTCAGTTTGTAGGGTTCTCTTGGGACTGTCAGGGCAGCACAGGTTTGAGGTGGGGGCAGGTTGGGTCTGGGACATATCCTCGTCCGTTCAGATATTTTGCAGGCAGCCGGCCACTCAGGGCCACAGCCCCTGGAGACAAAGACCGGCCCTTTTCCCTGGGAAAGAAAAGTGGCCAGCCCAGGTTCCTGATGTCAGTTTGTAGGGTTCCCTTAGGACTTTCAGGGCAGCACAAGTTTGAGGTGGGGGCAGGTTGGGTCTGGGACATATCCTCGTCCGTTCGGATATTTTGCAGGCAGCCGGCCACTCACGGCCACTCAGGGCCACAGCCCCTGGAGACAAAGACCGGCCCTTTTCCCTGGGAAAGAAAAGTGGCCAGCCCAGGTTCCTGATGTCAGTTTGTAGGGTTCCCTTAGGACTTTCAGGGCAGCACAGGTTTGAGGTGGGGGCAGGTTGGGTCTGGGACATATCCTCGTCCGTTCGGATATTTTGCAGGCAGCCGGCCACTCAGGGCCACAGCCCCTGGGGACAATGACCAGCCCTTTTCCCTGGGAAAGAAAAGTGGCCAGCCCAGGTTCCTGATGTCAGTTTGTAGGGTTCCCTTAGGACTTTCAGGGCAGCACAGGTTTGAGGTGGGGGCAGGTTGGGTCTGGGACATATCCTCGTCCGTTCGGATATTTTGCAGGCAGCCGGCCACTCAGGGCCACAGCCCCTGGGGACAATGACCAGCCCTTTTCCCTGGGAAAGAAAAGTGGCCAGCCCAGGTTCCTGATGTCAGTTTGTAGGGTTCCCTTAGGACTTTCAGGGCAGCACAGGTTTGAGGTGGGGGCAGGTTGGGTCTGGGACATATCCTCGTCCGTTCGGATATTTTGCAGGCAGCCGGCCACTCACGGCCACTCAGGGCCACAGCCCCTGGAGACAAAGACCGGCCCTTTTCCCTGGGAAAGAAAAGTGGCCAGCCCAGGTTCCTGATGTCAGTTTGTAGGGTTCCCTTAGGACTTTCAGGGCAGCACAGGTTTGAGGTGGGGGCAGGTTGGGTCTGGGACATATCCTCGTCCGTTCGGATATTTTGCAGGCAGCCGGCCACTCAGGGCCACAGCCCCCGGAGACAAAGACCGGCCCTTTTCCCTGGGAAAGAAAAGTGGCCAGCCCAGGTTCCTGATGTCAGTTTGTAGGGTTCCCTTGGGACTTTCAGGGCAGCACAGGTTTGAGGTGGGGGCAGGTTGGGTCTGGGACATATCCTCGTCCGTTCGGATATTTTGCAGGCAGCCGGCCACTCAGGGCCACAGCCTCTGGGGACAATGACCAGCCCTTTTCCCTGGGAAAGAAAAGTGGCCAGCCCAGGTTCCTGATGTCAGTTTGTAGGGTTCCCTTAGGACTTTCAGGGCAGCACAGGTTTGAGGTGGGGGCAGGTTGGGTCTGGGACATATCCTCGTCCGTTCGGATATTTTGCAGGCAGCCGGCCACTCAGGGCCACAGCCCCCGGAGACAAAGACCGGCCCTTTTCCCTGGGAAAGAAAAGTGGCCAGCCCAGGTTCCTGATGTCAGTTTGTAGGGTTCCCTTGGGACTTTCAGGGCAGCACAGGTTTGAGGTGGGGGCAGGTTGGGTCTGGGACATATCCTCGTCCGTTCGGATATTTTGCAGGCAGCCGGCCACTCAGGGCCACAGCCTCTGGGGACAATGACCAGCCCTTTTCCCTGGGAAAGAAAAGTGGCCAGCCCAGGTTCCTGATGTCAGTTTGTAGGGTTCCCTTAGGACTTTCAGGGCAGCACAGGTTTGAGGTGGGGGCAGGTTGGGTCTGGGACATATCCTCGTCCGTTCGGATATTTTGCAGGCAGCCGGCCACTCAGGGCCACAGCCCCTGGAGACAAAGACCGGCCCTTTTCCCTGGGAAAGAAAAGTGGCCAGCCCAGGTTCCTGATGTCAGTTTGTAGGGTTCCCTTAGGACTTTCAGGGCAGCACAGGTTTGAGGTGGGGGCAGGTTGGGTCTGGGACATATCCTCGTCCGTTCGGATATTTTGCAGGCAGCCGGCCACTCAGGGCCACAGCCCCCGGGAGACAAAGACCGGCCCTTTTCCCTGGGAAAGAAAAGTGGCCAGCCCAGGTTCCTGATGTCAGTTTGTAAGGTTCCCTTGGGACTTTCAGGGCAGCACAGGTTTGAGGTGGGGGCAGGTTGGGTCTGGGACATATCCTCGTCCGTTCGGATATTTTGCAGGCAGCCGGCCACTCAGGGCCACAGCCCCTGGGGACAATGACCAGCCCTTTTCCCTGGGAAAGAAAAGTGGCCAGCCCAGGTTCCTGATGTCAGTTTGTAGGGTTCCCTTAGGACTTTCAGGGCAGCACAGGTTTGAGGTGGGGGCAGGTTGGGTCTGGGACATATCCTCGTCCGTTCGGATATTTTGCAGGCAGCTGGCCACTCACGGCCACTCAGGGCCACAGCCCCTGGAGACAAAGACCGGCCCTTTTCCCTGGGAAAGAAAAGTGGCCAGCCCAGGTTCCTGATGTCAGTTTGTAGGGTTCCCTTAGGACTGTCAGGGCAGCACAGGTTTGAGGTGGGGGCAGGTTGGGTCTGGGACATATCCTCGTCCGTTCGGATATTTTGCAGGCAGCCGGCCACTCAGGGCCACAGCCCCTGTGGACAATGACGGGCCCTTTTCCCTGGGAAAGAAAAGTGGCCAGCCCAGGTTCCTGATGTCAGTTTGTAGGGTTCCCTTAGGACTTTCAGGGCAGCACAGGTTTGACGTGGGGGCAGGTTGGGTCTGGGACATATCCTCGTCCGTTCGGATATTTTGCAGGCAGCCGGCCACTCAGGGCCACAGCCCCTGGAGACAAAGACCGGCCCTTTTCCCTGGGAAAGAAAAGTGGCCAGCCCAGGTTCCTGATGTCAGTTTGTAGGGTTCCCTTAGGACTTTCAGGGCAGCACAGGTTTGAGGTGGGGGCAGGTTGGGTCTGGGACATATCCTCGTCCGTTCGGATATTTTGCAGGCAGCCGGCCACTCAGGGCCACTCAGCCGGCCAAAGCCCCTGGAGACAAAGACCGGCCCTTTTCCCTGGGAAAGAAAAGTGGCCAGCCCAGGTTCCTGATGTCAGTTTGTAGGGTTCCCTTAGGACTTTCAGGGCAGCACAGGTTTGAGGTGGGGGCAGGTTGGGTCTGGGACATATCCTCGTCCGTTCGGATATTTTGCAGGCAGCCGGCCACTCAGGGCCACAGCCCCTGGGGACAATGACCAGCCCTTTTCCCTGGGAAAGAAAAGTGGCCAGCCCAGGTTCCTGATGTCAGTTTGTAGGGTTCCCTTAGGACTTTCAGGGCAGCACAGGTTTGAGGTGGGGGCAGGTTGGGTCTGGGACATATCCTCGTCCGTTCGGATATTTTGCAGGCAGCCGGCCACTCACGGCCACTCAGGGCCACAGCCCCTGGAGACAAAGACCGGCCCTTTTCCCTGGGAAAGAAAAGTGGCCAGCCCAGGTTCCTGATGTCAGTTTGTAGGGTTCCCTTAGGACTTTCAGGGCAGCACAGGTTTGAGGTGGGGGCAGGTTGGGTCTGGGACATATCCTCGTCCGTTCGGATATTTTGCAGGCAGCCGGCCACTCAGGGCCACTCAGCCGGCCAAAGCCCCTGGAGACAAAGACCGGCCCTTTTCCCTGGGAAAGAAAAGTGGCCAGCCCAGGTTCCTGATGTCAGTTTGTAGGGTTCCCTTAGGACTTTCAGGGCAGCACAGGTTTGAGGTGGGGGCAGGTTGGGTCTGGGACATATCCTCGTCCGTTCGGATATTTTGCAGGCAGCCGGCCACTCAGGGCCACAGCCCCTGGGGACAATGACCAGCCCTTTTCCCTGGGAAAGAAAAGTGGCCAGCCCAGGTTCCTGATGTCAGTTTGTAGGGTTCCCTTAGGACTTTCAGGGCAGCACAGGTTTGAGGTGGGGGCAGGTTGGGTCTGGGACATATCCTCGTCCGTTCGGATATTTTGCAGGCAGCCGGCCACTCACGGCCACTCAGGGCCACAGCCCCTGGAGACAAAGACCGGCCCTTTTCCCTGGGAAAGAAAAGTGGCCAGCCCAGGTTCCTGATGTCAGTTTGTAGGGTTCCCTTAGGACTTTCAGGGCAGCACAGGTTTGAGGTGGGGGCAGGTTGGGTCTGGGACATATCCTCGTCCGTTCGGATATTTTGCAGGCAGCCGGCCACTCAGGGCCACAGCCCCTGGAGACAAAGACCGGCCCTTTTCCCTGGGAAAGAAAAGTGGCCAGCCCAGGTTCCTGATGTCAGTTTGTAGGGTTCCCTTAGGACTTTCAGGGCAGCACAGGTTTGAGGTGGGGGCAGGTTGGGTCTGGGACATATCCTCGTCCGTTCGGATATTTTGCAGGCAGCCGGCCACTCAGGGCCACAGCCCCCGGAGACAAAGACCGGCCCTTTTCCCTGGGAAAGAAAAGTGGCCAGCCCAGGTTCCTGATGTCAGTTTGTAGGGTTCCCTTGGGACTGTCAGGGCAGCACAGGTTTGAGGTGGGGGCAGGTTGGGTCTGGGACATATCCTCGTCTGTTCGGATATTTTGCAGGCAGCCGGCCACTCAGGGCCACAGCCCCTGGGGACAATGACCAGCCCTTTTCCCTGGGAAAGAAAAGTGGCCAGCCCAGGTTCCTGATGTCAGTTTGTAGGGTTCCCTTAGGACTTTCAGGGCAGCACAGGTTTGAGGTGGGGGCAGGTTGGGTCTGGGACATATCCTCGTCCGTTCGGATATTTTGCAGGCAGCCGGCCACTCACGGCCACTCAGGGCCACAGCCCCTGGAGACAAAGACCGGCCCTTTTCCCTGGGAAAGAAAAGTGGCCAGCCCAGGTTCCTGATGTCAGTTTGTAGGGTTCCCTTAGGACTTTCAGGGCAGCACAGGTTTGAGGTGGGGGCAGGTTGGGTCTGGGACATATCCTCGTCCGTTCGGATATTTTGCAGGCAGCCGGCCACTCAGGGCCACAGCCCCTGGGGACAATGACCAGCCCTTTTCCCTGGGAAAGAAAAGTGGCCAGCCCAGGTTCCTGATGTCAGTTTGTAGGGTTCCCTTAGGACTTTCAGGGCAGCACAGGTTTGAGGTGAGGGCAGGTTGGGTCTGGGACATACCCTCGTCCGTTCAAATATTTTGCAGGCAGCCGGCCACTCAGGGCCACAGCCCCTGGAGACAAAGACCGGCCCTTTTCCCTGGGAAAGAAAAGTGGCCAGCCCAGGTTCCTGATGTCAGTTTGTAGGGTTCCCTTAGGACTTTCAGGGCAGCACAGGTTTGAGGTGGGGGCAGGTTGGGTCTGGGACATATCCTCGTCCGTTCGGATATTTTGCAGGCAGCCGGCCACTCAGGGCCACAGCCCCCGGAGACAAAGACCGGCCCTTTTCCCTGGGAAAGAAAAGTGGCCAGCCCAGCTTCCTGATGTCAGTTTGTAGGGTTCTCTTTGGACTGTCAGGGCAGCACAGGTTTGAGGTGGGGGCAGGTTGGGTCTGGGACATATCCTCGTCCGTTCGGATATTTTGCAGGCAGCCGGCCACTCAGGGCCACAGCCCCTGGAGACAAAGACCGGCCCTTTTCCCTGGGAAAGAAAAGTGGCCAGCCCAGGTTCCTGATGTCAGTTTGTAGGGTTCCCTTAGGACTTTCAGGGCAGCACAGGTTTGAGGTGGGGGCAGGTTGGGTCTGGGACATATCCTCGTCCGTTCGGATATTTTGCAGGCAGCCGGCCGCTCACGGCCACTCAGGGCCACAGCCCCTGGAGACAAAGACCGGCCCTTTTCCCTGGGAACGAAAAGTGGCCAGCCCAGGTTCCTGATGTCAGTGTGTAAGGTTCCCTTGGGACTGTCAGGGCAGCACAGGTTTGAGGTGGGGGCAGGTTGGGTCTGGGACATATCCTCGTCCGTTCGGATATTTTGCAGGCAGCCGGCCACTCAGGGCCACAGCCCCCGGAGACAAAGACCGGCCCTTTTCCCTGGGAAAGAAAAGTGGCCAGCCCAGGTTCCTGATGTCAGTTTGTAGGGTTCCCTTGGGACTGTCAGGGCAGCACAGGTTTGAGGTGGGGGCAGGTTGGGTCTGGGACATATCCTCGTCCGTTCGGATATTTTGCAGGCAGCCGGCCACTCAGGGCCACAGCCCCTGGGGACAATGACCAGCCCTTTTCCCTGGGAAAGAAAAGTGGCCAGCCCAGGTTCCTGATGTCAGTTTGTAGGGTTCCCTTAGGACTTTCAGGGCAGCACAGGTTTGAGGTGGGGGCAGGTTGGGTCTGGGACATATCCTCGTCCGTTCGGATATTTTGCAGGCAGCCGGCCACTCAGGGCCACAGCCCCTGGAGAAAAAGACCGGCCCTTTTCCCTGGGAAAGAAAAGTGGCCAGCCCAGGTTCCTGATGTCAGTTTGTAGGGTTCCCTTAGGACTTTCAGGGCAGCACAGGTTTGAGGTGAGGGCAGGTTGGGTCTGGGACATATCCTCGTCCGTTCGGATATTTTGCAGGCAGCCGGCCACTCAGGGCCACAGCCCCTGGAGACAAAGACCGGCCCTTTTCCCTGGGAAAGAAAAGTGGCCAGCCCAGGTTCCTGATGTCAGTTTGTAGGGTTCCCTTAGGACTTTCAGGGCAGCACAGGTTTGAGGTGGGGGCAGGTTGGGTCTGGGACATATCCTCGTCCGTTCGGATATTTTGCAGGCAGCCGGCCACTCAGGGCCACAGCCCCCGGAGACAAAGACCGGCCCTTTTCCCTGGGAAAGAAAAGTGGCCAGCCCAGGTTCCTGATGTCAGTTTGTAGGGTTCCCTTAGGACTTTCAGGGCAGCACAGGTTTGAGGTGGGGGCAGGTTGGGTCTGGGACATATCCTCGTCCGTTCGGATATTTTGCAGGCAGCCGGCCACTCAGGGCCACAGCCCCTGGTGACAATGACGGGCCCTTTTCCCTGGGAAAGAAAAGTGGCCAGCCCAGGTTCCTGATGTCAGTTTGTAGGGTTCCCTTAGGACTTTCAGGGCAGCACAGGTTTGAGGTGGGGGCAGGTTGGGTCTGGGACATATCCTCGTCCGTTCGGATATTTTGCAGGCAGCCGGCCACTCACGGCCACTCAGGGCCACAGCCCCTGGAGACAAAGACCGGCCCTTTTCCCTGGGAAAGAAAAGTGGCCAGCCCAGGTTCCTGATGTCAGTTTGTAGGGTTCTCTTGGGACTGTCAGGGCAGCACAGGTTTGAGGTGGGGGCAGGTTGGGTCTGGGACATATCCTCGTCCGTTCGGATATTTTGCAGGCAGCCGGCCACTCAGGGCCACAGCCCCTGGAGACAAAGACCGGCCCTTTTCCCTGGGAAAGAAAAGTGGCCAGCCCAGGTTCCTGATGTCAGTTTGTAGGGTTCCCTTAGGACTTTCAGGGCAGCACAGGTTTGAGGTGGGGGCAGGTTGGGTCTGGGACATATCCTCGTCCGTTCGGATATTTTGCAGGCAGCCGGCCACTCAGGGCCACAGCCCCTGGGGACAATGACCGGCCCTTTTCCCTGGGAAAGAAAAGTGGCCAGCCCAGGTTCCTGATGTCAGTTTGTAGGGTTCCCTTAGGACTTTCAGGGCAGCACAGGTTTGAGGTGGGGGCAGGTTGGGTCTGGGACATATCCTCGTCCGTTCGGATATTTTGCAGGCAGCCGGCCACTCACGGCCACTCAGGGCCACAGCCCCTGGAGACAAAGACCGGCCCTTTTCCCTGGGAAAGAAAAGTGGCCAGCCCAGGTTCCTGATGTCAGTTTGTAGGGTTCCCTTAGGACTTTCAGGGCAGCACAGGTTTGAGGTGGGGGCAGGTTGGGTCTGGGACATATCCTCGTCCGTTCGGATATTTTGCAGGCAGCCGGCCACTCAGGGCCACAGCCCCTGGAGACAAAGACCGGCCCTTTTCCCTGGGAAAGAAAAGTGGCCAGCCCAGGTTCCTGATGTCAGTTTGTAGGGTTCCCTTAGGACTTTCAGGGCAGCACAGGTTTGAGGTGGGGGCAGGTTGGGTCTGGGACATATCCTCGTCCGTTCGGATATTTTGCAGGCAGCCGGCCACTCAGGGCCACAGCCCCTGGGGACAATGACCAGCCCTTTTCCCTGGGAAAGAAAAGTGGCCAGCCCAGGTTCCTGATGTCAGTTTGTAGGGTTCCCTTAGGACTTTCAGGGCAGCACAGGTTTGAGGTGAGGGCAGGTTGGGTCTGGGACATATCCTCGTCCGTTCAAATATTTTGCAGGCAGCCGGCCACTAAGGGCCACAGCCCCTGGAGACAAAGACCGGCCCTTTTCCCTGGGAAAGAAAAGTGGCCAGCCCAGGTTCCTGATGTCAGTTTGTAGGGTTCCCTTAGGACTTTCAGGGCAGCACAGGTTTGAGGTGGGGGCAGGTTGGGTCTGGGACATATCCTCGTCCGTTCGGATATTTTGCAGGCAGCCGGCCACTCAGGGCCACAGCCCCCGGAGACAAAGACCGGCCCTTTTCCCTGGGAAAGAAAAGTGGCCAGCCCAGCTTCCTGATGTCAGTTTGTAGGGTTCTCTTTGGACTGTCAGGGCAGCACAGGTTTGAGGTGGGGGCAGGTTGGGTCTGGGACATATCCTCGTCCGTTCGGATATTTTGCAGGCAGCCGGCCACTCAGGGCCACAGCCCCTGGAGACAAAGACCGGCCCTTTTCCCTGGGAAAGAAAAGTGGCCAGCCCAGGTTCCTGATGTCAGTTTGTAGGGTTCCCTTAGGACTTTCAGGGCAGCACAGGTTTGAGGTGGGGGCAGGTTGGGTCTGGGACATATCCTCGTCCGTTCGGATATTTTGCAGGCAGCCGGCCGCTCACGGCCACTCAGGGCCACAGCCCCTGGAGACAAAGACCGGCCCTTTTCCCTGGGAAAGAAAAGTGGCCAGCCCAGGTTCCTGATGTCAGTTTGTAGGGTTCCCTTAGGACTTTCAGGGCAGCACAGGTTTGAGGTGGGGGCAGGTTGGGTCTGGGACATATCCTCGTCCGTTCGGATATTTTGCAGGCAGCCGGGCACTCAGGGCCACAGCCCCCGGAGACAAAGACCGGCCCTTTTCCCTGGGAAAGAAAAGTGGCCAGCCCAGGTTCCTGATGTCAGTTTGTAGGGTTCCCTTGGGACTGTCAGGGCAGCACAGGTTTGAGGTGGGGGCAGGTTGGGTCTGGGACATATCCTCGTCCGTTCGGATATTTTGCAGGCAGCCGGCCACTCAGGGCCACAGCCCCTGGGGACAATGACCAGCCCTTTTCCCTGGGAAAGAAAAGTGGCCAGCCCAGGTTCCTGATGTCAGTTTGTAGGGTTCCCTTAGGACTTTCAGGGCAGCACAGGTTTGAGGTGGGGGCAGGTTGGGTCTGGGACATATCCTCGTCCGTTCGGATATTTTGCAGGCAGCCGGCCACTCACGGCCACTCAGGGCCACAGCCCCCGGAGACAAAGACCGGCCCTTTTCCCTGGGAAAGAAAAGTGGCCAGCCCAGGTTCCTGATGTCAGTTTGTAGGGTTCCCTTAGGACTTTCAGGGCAGCACAGGTTTGAGGTGGGGGCAGGTTGGGTCTGGGACATATCCTCGTCCGTTCGGATATTTTGCAGGCAGCCGGCCACTCAGGGCCACAGCCCCTGGGGACAATGACCAGCCCTTTTCCCTGGGAAAGAAAAGTGGCCAGCCCAGGTTCCTGATGTCAGTTTGTAGGGTTCCCTTAGGACTTTCAGGGCAGCACAGGTTTGAGGTGAGGGCAGGTTGGGTCTGGGACATATCCTCGTCCGTTCGGATATTTTGCAGGCAGCCGGCCACTCAGGGCCACAGCCCCTGGAGACAAAGACCGGCCCTTTTCCCTGGGAAAGAAAAGTGGCCAGCCCAGGTTCCTGATGTCAGTTTGTAGGGTTCCCTTAGGACTTTCAGGGCAGCACAGGTTTGAGGTGGGGGCAGGTTGGGTCTGGGACATATCCTCGTCCGTTCGGATATTTTGCAGGCAGCCGGCCACTCAGGGCCACAGCCCCCGGAGACAAAGACCGGCCCTTTTCCCTGGGAAAGAAAAGTGGCCAGCCCAGCTTCCTGATGTCAGTTTGTAGGGTTCTCTTTGGACTGTCAGGGCAGCACAGGTTTGAGGTGGGGGCAGGTTGGGTCTGGGACATATCCTCGTCCGTTCGGATATTTTGCAGGCAGCCGGCCACTCAGGGCCACAGCCCCTGGAGACAAAGACCGGCCCTTTTCCCTGGGAAAGAAAAGTGGCCAGCCCAGGTTCCTGATGTCAGTTTGTAGGGTTCCCTTAGGACTTTCAGGGCAGCACAGGTTTGAGGTGGGGGCAGGTTGGGTCTGGGACATATCCTCGTCCGTTCGGATATTTTGCAGGCAGCCGGCCACTCAGGGCCACAGCCCCTGGGGACAATGACCGGCCCTTTTCCCTGGGAAAGAAAAGTGGCCAGCCCAGGTTCCTGATGTCAGTTTGTAGGGTTCCCTTAGGACTTTCAGGGCAGCACAGGTTTGAGGTGGGGGCAGGTTGGGTCTGGGACATATCCTCGTCCGTTCGGATATTTTGCAGGCAGCCGGCCACTCACGGCCACTCAGGGCCACAGCCCCTGGAGACAAAGACCGGCCCTTTTCCCTGGGAAAGAAAAGTGGCCAGCCCAGGTTCCTGATGTCAGTTTGTAGGGTTCCCTTAGGACTTTCAGGGCAGCACAGGTTTGAGGTGGGGGCAGGTTGGGTCTGGGACATATCCTCGTCCGTTCGGATATTTTGCAGGCAGCCGGCCACTCAGGGCCACAGCCCCTGGAGACAAAGACCGGCCCTTTTCCCTGGGAAAGAAAAGTGGCCAGCCCAGGTTCCTGATGTCAGTTTGTAGGGTTCCCTTAGGACTTTCAGGGCAGCACAGGTTTGAGGTGGGGGCAGGTTGGGTCTGGGACATATCCTCGTCCGTTCGGATATTTTGCAGGCAGCCGGCCACTCAGGGCCACAGCCCCTGGGGACAATGACCAGCCCTTTTCCCTGGGAAAGAAAAGTGGCCAGCCCAGGTTCCTGATGTCAGTTTGTAGGGTTCCCTTAGGACTTTCAGGGCAGCACAGGTTTGAGGTGAGGGCAGGTTGGGTCTGGGACATATCCTCGTCCGTTCAAATATTTTGCAGGCAGCCGGCCACTCAGGGCCACAGCCCCTGGAGACAAAGACCGGCCCTTTTCCCTGGGAAAGAAAAGTGGCCAGCCCAGGTTCCTGATGTCAGTTTGTAGGGTTCCCTTAGGACTTTCAGGGCAGCACAGGTTTGAGGTGGGGGCAGGTTGGGTCTGGGACATATCCTCGTCCGTTCGGATATTTTGCAGGCAGCCGGCCACTCAGGGCCACAGCCCCCGGAGACAAAGACCGGCCCTTTTCCCTGGGAAAGAAAAGTGGCCAGCCCAGCTTCCTGATGTCAGTTTGTAGGGTTCTCTTTGGACTGTCAGGGCAGCACAGGTTTGAGGTGGGGGCAGGTTGGGTCTGGGACATATCCTCGTCCGTTCGGATATTTTGCAGGCAGCCGGCCACTCAGGGCCACAGCCCCTGGAGACAAAGACCGGCCCTTTTCCCTGGGAAAGAAAAGTGGCCAGCCCAGGTTCCTGATGTCAGTTTGTAGGGTTCCCTTAGGACTTTCAGGGCAGCACAGGTTTGAGGTGGGGGCAGGTTGGGTCTGGGACATATCCTCGTCCGTTCGGATATTTTGCAGGCAGCCGGCCGCTCACGGCCACTCAGGGCCACAGCCCCTGGAGACAAAGACCGGCCCTTTTCCCTGGGAAAGAAAAGTGGCCAGCCCAGGTTCCTGATGTCAGTTTGTAGGGTTCCCTTAGGACTTTCAGGGCAGCACAGGTTTGAGGTGGGGGCAGGTTGGGTCTGGGACATATCCTCGTCCGTTCGGATATTTTGCAGGCAGCCGGCCACTCAGGGCCACAGCCCCCGGAGACAAAGACCGGCCCTTTTCCCTGGGAAAGAAAAGTGGCCAGCCCAGGTTCCTGATGTCAGTTTGTAGGGTTCCCTTGGGACTGTCAGGGCAGCACAGGTTTGAGGTGGGGGCAGGTTGGGTCTGGGACATATCCTCGTCCGTTCGGATATTTTGCAGGCAGCCGGCCACTCACGGCCACAGCCCCTGGGGACAATGACCAGCCCTTTTCCCTGGGAAAGAAAAGTGGCCAGCCCAGGTTCCTGATGTCAGTTTGTAGGGTTCCCTTAGGACTTTCAGGGCAGCACAGGTTTGAGGTGGGGGCAGGTTGGGTCTGGGACATATCCTCGTCCGTTCGGATATTTTGCAGGCAGCCGGCCACTCACGGCCACTCAGGGCCGCAGCCCCCGGAGACAAAGACCGGCCCTTTTCCCTGGGAAAGAAAAGTGGCCAGCCCAGGTTCCTGATGTCAGTTTGTAGGGTTCCCTTAGGACTTTCAGGGCAGCACAGGTTTGAGGTGGGGGCAGGTTGGGTCTGGGACATATCCTCGTCCGTTCGGATATTTTGCAGGCAGCCGGCCACTCAGGGCCACAGCCCCTGGGGACAATGACCAGCCCTTTTCCCTGGGAAAGAAAAGTGGCCAGCCCAGGTTCCTGATGTCAGTTTGTAGGGTTCCCTTAGGACTTTCAGGGCAGCACAGGTTTGAGGTGAGGGCAGGTTGGGTCTGGGACATATCCTCGTCCGTTCAAATATTTTGCAGGCAGCCGGCCACTCAGGGCCACAGCCCCTGGAGACAAAGACCGGCCCTTTTCCCTGGGAAAGAAAAGTGGCCAGCCCAGGTTCCTGATGTCAGTTTGTAGGGTTCCCTTAGGACTTTCAGGGCAGCACAGGTTTGAGGTGGGGGCAGGTTGGGTCTGGGACATATCCTCGTCCGTTCGGATATTTTGCAGGCAGCCGGGCACTCAGGGCCACAGCCCCCGGAGACAAAGACCGGCCCTTTTCCCTGGGAAAGAAAAGTGGCCAGCCCAGCTTCCTGATGTCAGTTTGTAGGGTTCTCTTTGGACTGTCAGGGCAGCACAGGTTTGAGGTGGGGGCAGGTTGGGTCTGGGACATATCCTCGTCCGTTCGGATATTTTGCAGGCAGCCGGCCACTCACGGCCACTCAGGGCCACAGCCCCTGGAGACAAAGACCGGCCCTTTTCCCTGGGAAAGAAAAGTGGCCAGCCCAGGTTCCTGATGTCAGTTTGTAGGGTTCCCTTAGGACTTTCAGGGCAGCACAGGTTTGAGGTGGGGGCAGGTTGGGTCTGGGACATATCCTCGTCCGTTCGGATATTTTGCAGGCAGCCGGCCACTCACGGCCACTCAGGGCCACAGCCCCTGGAGACAAAGACCGGCCCTTTTCCCTGGGAAAGAAAAGTGGCCAGCCCAGGTTCCTGATGTCAGTGTGTAAGGTTCCCTTGGGACTGTCAAGGCAGCACAGGTTTGAGGTGGGGGCAGGTTGGGTCTGGGACATATCCTCGTCCGTTCGGATATTTTGCAGGCAGCCGGCCACTCAGGGCCACAGCCCCCGGAGACAAAGACCGGCCCTTTTCCCTGGGAAAGAAAAGTGGCCAGCCCAGGTTCCTGATGTCAGTTTGTAGGGTTCCCTTGGGACTGTCAGGGCAGCACAGGTTTGAGGTGGGGGCAGGTTGGGTCTGGGACATATCCTCGTCCGTTCGGATATTTTGCAGGCAGCCGGCCACTCAGGGCCACAGCCCCTGGGGACAATGACCAGCCCTTTTCCCTGGGAAAGAAAAGTGGCCAGCCCAGGTTCCTGATGTCAGTTTGTAGGGTTCCCTTAGGACTTTCAGGGCAGCACAGGTTTGAGGTGGGGGCAGGTTGGGTCAGGGACATATCCTCATCCGTTCGGATATTTTGCAGGCAGCCGGCCACTCAGGGCCACAGCCCCTGGTGACAATGACGGGCCCTTTTCCCTGGGAAAGAAAAGTGGCCAGCCCAGGTTCCTGATGTCAGTTTGTAGGGTTCCCTTAGGACTTTCAGGGCAGCACAAGTTTGAGGTGGGGGCAGGTTGGGTCTGGGACATATCCTCATCCGTTCAGATATTTTGCAGGCAGCCGGCCACTCAGGGCCACAGCCCCCGGAGACAAAGACCGGCCCTTTCCCTGGGAAAGAAAAGTGGCCAGCCCAGGTTCCTGATGTCAGTTTGTAGGGTTCCCTTAGGACTTTCAGGGCAGCACAGGTTTGAGGTGGGGGCAGGTTGGGTCTGGGACATATCCTCGTCCGTTCGGATATTTTGCAGGCAGCCGGCCACTCAGGGCCACAGCCCCCGGAGACAAAGACCGCCCTTTTCCCTGGGAAAGAAAAGTGGCCAGCCCAAGTTCCTGATGTCAGTTTGTAGGGTTCCCTTAGGACTTTCAGGGCAGCACAGGTTTGAGGTGAGGGCAGGTTGGGTCTGGGACATATCCTCGTCCGTTCGGATATTTTGCAGGCAGCCGGCCACTCAGGGCCACAGCCCCTGGAGACAAAGACCGGCCCTTTTCCCTGGGAAAGAAAAGTGGCCAGCCCAGGTTCCTGATGTCAGTTTGTAGGGTTCCCTTAGGACTTTCAGGGCAGCACAGGTTTGAGGTGTGGGGCAGGTTGGGTCTGGGACATATCCTCGTCCGTTCGGATATTTTGCAGGGCAGCCGGCCACTCACGGCCACTCAGGGCCACAGCCCCTGGAGACAAAGACCGGCCCTTTTCCCTGGGAAAGAAAAGTGGCCAGCCCAGGTTCCTGATGTCAGTTTGTAGGGTTCTCTTGGGACTGTCAGGGCAGCACAGTTTGAGGTGGGGGCAGGTTGGGTCTGGGACATATCCTCGTCCGTTCAGATATTTTGCAGGCAGCCGGCCACTCAGGCCACAGCCCCTGGAGACAAAGACCGGCCCTTTTCCCTGGGAAAGAAAAGTGGCCAGCCCAGGTTCCTGATGTCAGTTTGTAGGGTTCCCTTAGGACTTTCAGGGAAGCACAAGTTTGAGGTGGGGGCAGGTTGGGTCTGGGACATATCCTCGTCCGTTCGGATATTTTGCAGGCAGCCGGCCACTCACGGCCACTCAGGGCCACAGCCCCTGGAGACAAAGACCGGCCCCTTTTCCCTGGGAAAGAAAAGTGCCAGCCCAGGTTCCTGATGTCAGTTTGTAGGGTTCCCTTAGGACTTTCAGGGCAGCACAGGTTTGAGGTGGGGGCAGGTTGGGTCTGGGACATATCCTCGTCCGTTCGGATTTTTGCTAGGCAGCCGGCCACTCAGGGCCACAGCCCCCGGAGACAAAGACCGGCCCTTTTCCCTGGGAAAGAAAAGTGGCCAGTCCAGGTTCCTGATGTCAGTTTGTAGGGTTCCCTTAGGACTTTCAGGGCAGCACAGGTTTGAGGTGGGGGCAGGTTGGGTCTGGGACATATCCTCGTCCGTTCGGATATTTTGCAGGCAGCCGGCCACTCGGGCCACAGCCCCTGGGGACATTGACGGGCCCTTTTCCCTGGGAAAGAAAAGTGGCCAGCCCAGGTTCCTGATGTCAGTTTGTAGGGTCCCTTAGACTTTCAGGGCAGCACAGGTTTGAGGTGGGGGCAGGTTGGGTCTGGGACATATCTCGTCCGTTCGGATATTTTGCAGGCAGCGGCCACTCAGGGCCACAGCCCCTGGGGACAATGACCAGCCCTTTTCCCTGGGAAAGAAAAGTGGCCAGCCCAGGTTCCTGATGTCAGTTTGTAGGGCTCCCTTAGGACTTTCAGGGCAGCACAGGTTTGAGGTGGGGGCAGGTTGGGTCTGGGACATATCCTCGTCCGTTCGGATATTTTGCAGGCAGCCGGCCACTCACGGCCACTCAGGGCCACAGCCCCTGGAGACAAAGACCGGCCCTTTTCCCTGGGAAAGAAAAGTGGCCAGCCCAGGTTCCTGATGTCAGTTTGTAGGGTTCTCTTGGGACTGTCAGGGCAGCACAGGTTTGAGGTGGGGGCAGGTGGGTCTGGGACATATCCTCGTCCGTTCGGATATTTTGCAGGCAGCCGGCCACTACACGGCCACTCAGGGCCACAGCCCTGGGAACAAAGACCGGCCCTTTTCCCTGGGAAAGAAAAGTGGCCAGCCCAGGTTCCTGATGTCAGTTGTAGGGTTCCCTTAGGACTTTCAGGGCAGCACAGGTTTGAGGTGGGGGCAGGTTGGGTCTGGGACATATCCTCGTCCGTTCGGATATTTTGCAGGCAGCCGGCCACTCAGGGCCACAGCCCCTGGGGACAATGACCAGCCCTTTTCCCTGGGAAGAAAAAGTGGCCAGCCCAGGTTCCTGATGTCAGTTTGTAGGGTTCCCTTAGGACTTTCAGGGCAGCACAGGTTTTGAGGTGGGGGCAGGTTGGGTCTGGGACATATCCTCGTCCGTTCGGATATTTTGCAGGCAGCCAGGCCACTCAGGGCCACAGCCCCTGGGGGACAATGACCAGCCCTTTTCCCTGGGAAAGAAAAGTGGCCCAGCCAGGTTCCTGATGTCAGTTTGTAGGGTTCCCTTAGGACTTTCAGGGCAGCACAGGTTTGAGGTGGGGGCAGGTTGGGTCTGGGACATATCCTCGTCCGTTCGGATATTTTGCAGGCAGCCGGCCACTCACGGCCACTCAGGGCCACAGCCCCTGGAGACAAAGACCGGCCCTTTTCCCTGGGAAGAAAAGGGCCAGCCCAGGTTCCTGATGTCAGTTTGTAGGGTTCCCTTAGGACTTTCAGGGCAGCACAGGTTTGAGGTGGGGGCAGGTTGGGTCTGGGACATATCCTCGTCCGTTCGGATATTTTGCAGGCAGCCGGCCACTCAGGGCCACAGCCCCCGGAGACAAAGACCGGCCCTTTTCCCTGGGAAAGAAAAGTGGCCAGCCCAGGTTCCTGATGTCAGTTTGTAGGGTTCCCTTGGGACTTTCAGGGCAGCACAGGTTTGAGGTGGGGGCAGGTTGGGTCTGGGACATATCCTCGTCCGTTCGGATATTTTGCAGGCAGCCGGCCACTCAGGGCCACAGCCCCTGGGGACAATGACCAGCCCTTTTCCCTGGGAAAGAAAAAGTGGCCAGCCCAGGTTCCTGATGTCAGTTTGTAGGGTTCCCTTAGGACTTTCAGGGCAGCACAGGTTTGAGGTGGGGGCAGGTTGGGTCTGGGACATATCCCTCGTCCGTTCGGATATTTTGCAGGCAGCCGGCCACTCAGGGCCACAGCCCCTGGAGACAAAGACCGGCCCTTTTCCCTGGGAAAGAAAAGTGGCAGCCCAGGTTCCTGATGTCAGTTTGTAGGGTTCCCTTAGGACTTTCAGGGCAGCACAGGTTTGAGGTGGGGGCAGGTTGGGTCTGGGACATATCCTCGTCCGTTCGGATATTTTGCAGGCAGCCGGCCACTCAGGGCCACAGCCCCCTGGAGACAAAGACCGGCCCTTTTCCCTGGGAAAGAAAAGTGGCCAGCCCAGGTTCCTGATGTCAGTTTGTAGGGTTCCCTTGGGACTTTCAGGGCAGCACAGGTTTGAGGTGGGGGCAGGTTGGGTCTGGGACATATCCTCGTCCGTTCGGATATTTTGCAGGCAGCCGGCCACTCAGGGCCACAGCCCCTGGGGACAATGACCAGCCCTTTTCCCTGGGAAAGAAAAGTGGCCAGCCCAGGTTCCTGATGTCAGTTTGTAGGGTTCCCTTAGGACTTTCAGGGCAGCACAGGTTTGAGGTGGGGGCAGGTTGGGTCTGGGACATATCCTCGTCCGTTCGGATATTTTGCAGGCAGCTGGCCACTCACGGCCACTCAGGGCCACAGCCCCTGGAGAGACCGGCCCTTTTCCCTGGGAAAGAAAAGTGGCCAGCCCAGGTTCCTGATGTCAGTTTGTAGGGTTCCCTTAGGACTTTCAGGGCAGCACAGGTTTGAGGTGGGGGCAGGTTGGGTCTGGGACATATCCTCGTCCGTTCGGATATTTTGCAGGCAGCCGGCCACTCAGGGCCACAGCCCCTGTGGACAATGACGGGCCCTTTTCCCTGGGAAAGAAAAGTGGCCAGCCCAGGTTCCTGATGTCAGTTTGTAGGGTTCCCTTAGGACTTTCAGGGCAGCACAGGTTTGAGGTGGGGGCAGGTTGGGTCTGGGACATATCCTCGTCCGTTCGGATATTTTGCAGGCAGCCGGCCACTCAGGGCCACAGCCCCTGGAGACAAAGACCGGCCCTTTTCCCTGGGAAAGAAAAGTGGCCAGCCCAGGTTCCTGATGTCAGTTTGTAGGGTTCCCTTAGGACTTTCAGGGCAGCACAGGTTTGAGGTGGGGGCAGGTTGGGTCTGGGACATATCCTCGTCCGTTCGGATATTTTGCAGGCAGCCGGCCACTCAGGGCCACTCAGCCGGCCAAAGCCCCTGGAGACAAAGACCGGCCCTTTTCCCTGGGAAAGAAAAGTGGCCAGCCCAGGTTCCTGATGTCAGTTTGTAGGGTTCCCTTAGGACTTTCAGGGCAGCACAGGTTTGAGGTGGGGGCAGGTTGGGTCTGGGACATATCCTCGTCCGTTCGGATATTTTGCAGGCAGCCGGCCACTCAGGGCCACAGCCCCTGGGGACAATGACCAGCCCTTTTCCCTGGGAAAGAAAAGTGGCCAGCCCAGGTTCCTGATGTCAGTTTGTAGGGTTCCCTTAGGACTTTCAGGGCAGCACAGGTTTGAGGTGGGGGCAGGTTGGGTCTGGGACATATCCTCGTCCGTTCGGATATTTTGCAGGCAGCCGGCCACTCACGGCCACTCAGGGCCACAGCCCCTGGAGACAAAGACCGGCCCTTTTCCCTGGGAAAGAAAAGTGGCCAGCCCAGGTTCCTGATGTCAGTTTGTAGGGTTCCCTTAGGACTTTCAGGGCAGCACAGGTTTGAGGTGGGGGCAGGTTGGGTCTGGGACATATCCTCGTCCGTTCGGATATTTTGCAGGCAGCCGGCCACTCAGGGCCACTCAGCCGGCCAAAGCCCCTGGAGACAAAGACCGGCCCTTTTCCCTGGGAAAGAAAAGTGGCCAGCCCAGGTTCCTGATGTCAGTTTGTAGGGTTCCCTTAGGACTTTCAGGGCAGCACAGGTTTGAGGTGGGGGCAGGTTGGGTCTGGGACATATCCTCGTCCGTTCGGATATTTTGCAGGCAGCCGGCCACTCAGGGCCACAGCCCCTGGGGACAATGACCAGCCCTTTTCCCTGGGAAAGAAAAGTGGCCAGCCCAGGTTCCTGATGTCAGTTTGTAGGGTTCCCTTAGGACTTTCAGGGCAGCACAGGTTTGAGGTGGGGGCAGGTTGGGTCTGGGACATATCCTCGTCCGTTCGGATATTTTGCAGGCAGCCGGCCACTCACGGCCACTCAGGGCCACAGCCCCTGGAGACAAAGACCGGCCCTTTTCCCTGGGAAAGAAAAGTGGCCAGCCCAGGTTCCTGATGTCAGTTTGTAGGGTTCCCTTAGGACTTTCAGGGCAGCACAGGTTTGAGGTGGGGGCAGGTTGGGTCTGGGACATATCCTCGTCCGTTCGGATATTTTGCAGGCAGCCGGCCACTCAGGGCCACAGCCCCTGGAGACAAAGACCGGCCCTTTTCCCTGGGAAAGAAAAGTGGCCAGCCCAGGTTCCTGATGTCAGTTTGTAGGGTTCCCTTGGGACTGTCAGGGCAGCACAGGTTTGAGGTGGGGGCAGGTTGGGTCTGGGACATATCCTCGTCTGTTCGGATATTTTGCAGGCAGCCGGCCACTCAGGGCCACAGCCCCTGGGGACAATGACCAGCCCTTTTCCCTGGGAAAGAAAAGTGGCCAGCCCAGGTTCCTGATGTCAGTTTGTAGGGTTCCCTTAGGACTTTCAGGGCAGCACAGGTTTGAGGTGGGGGCAGGTTGGGTCTGGGACATATCCTCGTCCGTTCGGATATTTTGCAGGCAGCCGGCCACTCACGGCCACTCAGGGCCACAGCCCCTGGAGACAAAGACCGGCCCTTTTCCCTGGGAAAGAAAAGTGGCCAGCCCAGGTTCCTGATGTCAGTTTGTAGGGTTCTCTTGGGACTGTCAGGGCAGCACAGGTTTGAGGTGGGGGCAGGTTGGGTCTGGGACATATCCTCGTCCGTTCGGATATTTTGCAGGCAGCCGGCCACTCAGGGCCACAGCCCCTGGGGACAATGACCAGCCCTTTTCCTGGGAAAGAAAAGTGGCCAGCCCAGGTTCCTGATGTCAGTTTGTAGGGTTCCCTTAGGACTTTCAGGGCAGCACAGGTTTGAGGTGGGGGCAGGTTGGGTCTGGGACATATCCTCGTCCGTTCAAATATTTTGCAGGCAGCCGGCCACTCAGGGCCACAGCCCCTGGAGACAAAGACCGGCCCTTTTCCCTGGGAAAGAAAAGTGGCCAGCCCAGGTTCCTGATGTCAGTTTGTAGGGTTCCCTTAGGACTTTCAGGGCAGCACAGGTTTGAGGTGGGGGCAGGTTGGGTCTGGGACATATCCTCGTCCGTTCGGATATTTTGCAGGCAGCCGGCCACTCAGGGCCACAGCCCCCGGAGACAAAGACCGGCCCTTTTCCCTGGGAAAGAAAAGTGGCCAGCCCAGGTTCCTGATGTCAGTTTGTAGGGTTCTCTTTGGACTGTCAGGGCAGCACAGGTTTGAGGTGGGGGCAGGTTGGGTCTGGGACATATCCTCGTCCGTTCGGATATTTTGCAGGCAGCCGGCCACTCAGGGCCACAGCCCCTGGAGACAAAGACCGGCCCTTTTCCCTGGGAAAGAAAAGTGGCCAGCCCAGGTTCCTGATGTCAGTTTGTAGGGTTCCCTTAGGACTTTCAGGGCAGCACAGGTTTGAGGTGGGGGCAGGTTGGGTCTGGGACATATCCTCGTCCGTTCGGATATTTTGCAGGCAGCCGGCCGCTCACGGCCACTCAGGGCCACAGCCCCTGGAGACAAAGACCGGCCCTTTTCCCTGGGAACGAAAAGTGGCCAGCCCAGGTTCCTGATGTCAGTGTGTAAGGTTCCCTTGGGACTGTCAGGGCAGCACAGGTTTGAGGTGGGGGCAGGTTGGGTCTGGGACATATCCTCGTCCGTTCGGATATTTTGCAGGCAGCCGGCCACTCAGGGCCACAGCCCCCGGAGACAAAGACCGGCCCTTTTCCCTGGGAAAGAAAAGTGGCCAGCCCAGGTTCCTGATGTCAGTTTGTAGGGTTCCCTTGGGACTGTCAGGGCAGCACAGGTTTGAGGTGGGGGCAGGTTGGGTCTGGGACATATCCTCGTCCGTTCGGATATTTTGCAGGCAGCCGGCCACTCAGGGCCACAGCCCCTGGGGACAATGACCAGCCCTTTTCCCTGGGAAAGAAAAGTGGCCAGCCCAGGTTCCTGATGTCAGTTTGTAGGGTTCCCTTAGGACTTTCAGGGCAGCACAGGTTTGAGGTGGGGGCAGGTTGGGTCTGGGACATATCCTCGTCCGTTCGGATATTTTGCAGGCAGCCGGCCACTCAGGGCCACAGCCCCTGGGGACAATGACCAGCCCTTTTCCCTGGGAAAGAAAAGTGGCCAGCCCAGGTTCCTGATGTCAGTTTGTAGGGTTCCCTTAGGACTTTCAGGGCAGCACAGGTTTGAGGTGGGGGCAGGTTGGGTCTGGGACATATCCTCGTCCGTTCGGATATTTTGCAGGCAGCCGGCCACTCACGGCCACTCAGGGCCACAGCCCCTGGAGACAAAGACCGGCCCTTTTCCCTGAGAAAGAAAAGTGGCCAGCCCAGGTTCCTGATGTCAGTTTGTAGGGTTCTCTTGGGACTGTCAGGGCAGCACAGGTTTGAGGTGGGGGCAGGTTGGGTCTGGGACATATCCTCGTCCGTTCGGATATTTTGCAGGCAGCCGGCCACTCACGGCCACAGCCCCTGGAGACAAAGACCGGCCCTTTTCCCTGGGAAAGAAAAGTGGCCAGCCCAGGTTCCTGATGTCAGTTTGTAGGGTTCCCTTAGGACTTTCAGGGCAGCACAGGTTTGAGGTGGGGGCAGGTTGGGTCTGGGACATATCCTCGTCCGTTCGGATATTTTGCAGGCAGCCGGCCACTCACGGCCACTCAGGCCACAGCCCCTGGAGACAAAGACCGGCCCTTTTCCCTGGGAAAGAAAAGTGGCCAGCCCAGGTTCCTGATGTCAGTTTGTAGGGTTCCCTTAGGACTTTCAGGGCCGCACAGGTTTGAGGTGGGGGCAGGTTGGGTCTGGGACATATCCTCGTCCGTTCAGATATTTTGCAGGCAGCCGGCCACTCAGGGCCACAGCCCCTGGAGACAAAGACCGGCCCTTTTCCCTGGGAAAGAAAAGTGGCCAGCCCAGGTTCCTGATGTCAGTTTGTAGGGTTCCCTTAGGACTTTCAGGGCAGCACAGGTTTGAGGTGGGGGCAGGTTGGGTCTGGGACATATCCTCGTCCGTTCGGATATTTTGCAGGCAGCCGGCCACTCAGGGCCACAGCCCCCGGAGACAAAGACCGGCCCTTTTCCCTGGGAAAGAAAAGTGGCCAGCCCAGGTTCCTGATGTCAGTTTGTAGGGTTCCCTTAGGACTTTCAGGGCAGCACAGGTTTGAGGTGGGGGCAGGTTGGGTCTGGGACATATCCTCGTCCGTTCGGATATTTTGCAGGCAGCCGGCCACTCAGGGCCACAGCCCCTGGGGACAATGACCAGCCCTTTTCCCTGGGAAAGAAAAGTGGCCAGCCCAGGTTCCTGATGTCAGTTTGTAGGGTTCCCTTAGGACTTTCAGGGCAGCACAGGTTTGAGGTGGGGGCAGGTTGGGTCTGGGACATATCCTCGTCCGTTCGGATATTTTGCAGGCAGCCGGCCACTCAGGGCCACAGCCCCTGGGGACAATGACCAGCCCTTTTCCCTGGGAAAGAAAAGTGGCCAGCCCAGGTTCCTGATGTCAGTTTGTAGGGCTCCCTTAGGACTTTCAGGGCAGCACAGGTTTGAGGTGGGGGCAGGTTGGGTCTGGGACATATCCTCGTCCGTTCGGATATTTTGCAGGCAGCCGGCCACTCACGGCCACTCAGGGCCACAGCCCCTGGAGACAAAGACCGGCCCTTTTCCCTGGGAAAGAAAAGTGGCCAGCCCAGGTTCCTGATGTCAGTTTGTAGGGTTCTCTTGGGACTGTCAGGGCAGCACAGGTTTGAGGTGGGGGCAGGTTGGGTCTGGGACATATCCTCGTCCGTTCGGATATTTTGCAGGCAGCCGGCCACTCACGGCCACTCAGGGCCACAGCCCCTGGAGACAAAGACCGGCCCTTTTCCCTGGGAAAGAAAAGTGGCCAGCCCAGGTTCCTGATGTCAGTTTGTAGGGTTCCCTTAGGACTTTCAGGGCAGCACAGGTTTGAGGTGGGGGCAGGTTGGGTCTGGGACATATCCTCGTCCGTTCGGATATTTTGCAGGCAGCCGGCCACTCAGGGCCACAGCCCCTGGGGACAATGACCAGCCCTTTTCCCTGGGAAAGAAAAGTGGCCAGCCCAGGTTCCTGATGTCAGTTTGTAGGGTTCCCTTAGGACTTTCAGGGCAGCACAGGTTTGAGGTGGGGGCAGGTTGGGTCTGGGACATATCCTCGTCCGTTCGGATATTTTGCAGGCAGCCGGCCACTCAGGGCCACAGCCCCTGGGGACAATGACCAGCCCTTTTCCCTGGGAAAGAAAAGTGGCCAGCCCAGGTTCCTGATGTCAGTTTGTAGGGTTCCCTTAGGACTTTCAGGGCAGCACAGGTTTGAGGTGGGGGCAGGTTGGGTCTGGGACATATCCTCGTCCGTTCGGATATTTTGCAGGCAGCCGGCCACTCACGGCCACTCAGGGCCACAGCCCCTGGAGACAAAGACCGGCCCTTTTCCCTGGGAAAGAAAAGTGGCCAGCCCAGGTTCCTGATGTCAGTTTGTAGGGTTCCCTTAGGACTTTCAGGGCAGCACAGGTTTGAGGTGGGGGCAGGTTGGGTCTGGGACATATCCTCGTCCGTTCGGATATTTTGCAGGCAGCCGGCCACTCAGGGCCACAGCCCCCGGAGACAAAGACCGGCCCTTTTCCCTGGGAAAGAAAAGTGGCCAGCCCAGGTTCCTGATGTCAGTTTGTAGGGTTCCCTTGGGACTTTCAGGGCAGCACAGGTTTGAGGTGGGGGCAGGTTGGGTCTGGGACATATCCTCGTCCGTTCGGATATTTTGCAGGCAGCCGGCCACTCAGGGCCACAGCCCCTGGGGACAATGACCAGCCCTTTTCCCTGGGAAAGAAAAGTGGCCAGCCCAGGTTCCTGATGTCAGTTTGTAGGGTTCCCTTAGGACTTTCAGGGCAGCACAGGTTTGAGGTGGGGGCAGGTTGGGTCTGGGACATATCCTCGTCCGTTCGGATATTTTGCAGGCAGCCGGCCACTCAGGGCCACAGCCCCTGGAGACAAAGACCGGCCCTTTTCCCTGGGAAAGAAAAGTGGCCAGCCCAGGTTCCTGATGTCAGTTTGTAGGGTTCCCTTAGGACTTTCAGGGCAGCACAGGTTTGAGGTGGGGGCAGGTTGGGTCTGGGACATATCCTCGTCCGTTCGGATATTTTGCAGGCAGCCGGCCACTCAGGGCCACAGCCCCCTGGAGACAAAGACCGGCCCTTTTCCCTGGGAAAGAAAAGTGGCCAGCCCAGGTTCCTGATGTCAGTTTGTAGGGTTCCCTTGGGACTTTCAGGGCAGCACAGGTTTGAGGTGGGGGCAGGTTGGGTCTGGGACATATCCTCGTCCGTTCGGATATTTTGCAGGCAGCCGGCCACTCAGGGCCACAGCCCCTGGGGACAATGACCAGCCCTTTTCCCTGGGAAAGAAAAGTGGCCAGCCCAGGTTCCTGATGTCAGTTTGTAGGGTTCCCTTAGGACTTTCAGGGCAGCACAGGTTTGAGGTGGGGGCAGGTTGGGTCTGGGACATATCCTCGTCCATTCGGATATTTTGCAGGCAGCTGGCCACTCACGGCCACTCAGGGCCACAGCCCCTGGAGACAAAGACCGGCCCTTTTCCCTGGGAAAGAAAAGTGGCCAGCCCAGGTTCCTGATGTCAGTTTGTAGGGTTCCCTTAGGACTTTCAGGGCAGCACAGGTTTGAGGTGGGGGCAGGTTGGGTCTGGGACATATCCTCGTCCGTTCGGATATTTTGCAGGCAGCCGGCCACTCAGGGCCACAGCCCCTGTGGACAATGACGGGCCCTTTTCCCTGGGAAAGAAAAGTGGCCAGCCCAGGTTCCTGATGTCAGTTTGTAGGGTTCCCTTAGGACTTTCAGGGCAGCACAGGTTTGAGGTGGGGGCAGGTTGGGTCTGGGACATATCCTCGTCCGTTCGGATATTTTGCAGGCAGCCGGCCACTCAGGGCCACAGCCCCTGGAGACAAAGACCGGCCCTTTTCCCTGGGAAAGAAAAGTGGCCAGCCCAGGTTCCTGATGTCAGTTTGTAGGGTTCCCTTAGGACTTTCAGGGCAGCACAGGTTTGAGGTGGGGGCAGGTTGGGTCTGGGACATATCCTCGTCCGTTCGGATATTTTGCAGGCAGCCGGCCACTCAGGGCCACTCAGCCGGCCAAAGCCCCTGGAGACAAAGACCGGCCCTTTTCCCTGGGAAAGAAAAGTGGCCAGCCCAGGTTCCTGATGTCAGTTTGTAGGGTTCCCTTAGGACTTTCAGGGCAGCACAGGTTTGAGGTGGGGGCAGGTTGGGTCTGGGACATATCCTCGTCCGTTCGGATATTTTGCAGGCAGCCGGCCACTCAGGGCCACAGCCCCTGGGGACAATGACCAGCCCTTTTCCCTGGGAAAGAAAAGTGGCCAGCCCAGGTTCCTGATGTCAGTTTGTAGGGTTCCCTTAGGACTTTCAGGGCAGCACAGGTTTGAGGTGGGGGCAGGTTGGGTCTGGGACATATCCTCGTCCGTTCGGATATTTTGCAGGCAGCCGGCCACTCACGGCCACTCAGGGCCACAGCCCCTGGAGACAAAGACCGGCCCTTTTCCCTGGGAAAGAAAAGTGGCCAGCCCAGGTTCCTGATGTCAGTTTGTAGGGTTCCCTTAGGACTTTCAGGGCAGCACAGGTTTGAGGTGGGGGCAGGTTGGGTCTGGGACATATCCTCGTCCGTTCGGATATTTTGCAGGCAGCCGGCCACTCAGGGCCACTCAGCCGGCCAAAGCCCCTGGAGACAAAGACCGGCCCTTTTCCCTGGGAAAGAAAAGTGGCCAGCCCAGGTTCCTGATGTCAGTTTGTAGGGTTCCCTTAGGACTTTCAGGGCAGCACAGGTTTGAGGTGGGGGCAGGTTGGGTCTGGGACATATCCTCGTCCGTTCGGATATTTTGCAGGCAGCCGGCCACTCAGGGCCACAGCCCCTGGGGACAATAACCAGCCCTTTTCCCTGGGAAAGAAAAGTGGCCAGCCCAGGTTCCTGATGTCAGTTTGTAGGGTTCCCTTAGGACTTTCAGGGCAGCACAGGTTTGAGGTGGGGGCAGGTTGGGTCTGGGACATATCCTCGTCCGTTCGGATATTTTGCAGGCAGCCGGCCACTCACGGCCACTCAGGGCCACAGCCCCTGGAGACAAAGACCGGCCCTTTTCCCTGGAAAGAAAAGTGGCCAGCCCAGGTTCCTGATGTCAGTTTGTAGGGTTCCCTTAGGACTTTCAGGGCAGCACAGGTTTGAGGTGGGGGCAGGTTGGGTCTGGGACATATCCTCGTCCGTTCGGATATTTTGCAGGCAGCCGGCCACTCAGGGCCACAGCCCCTGGAGACAAAGACCGGCCCTTTTCCCTGGGAAAGAAAAGTGGCCAGCCCAGGTTCCTGATGTCAGTTTGTAGGGTTCCCTTAGGACTTTCAGGGCAGCACAGGTTTGAGGTGGGGGCAGGTTGGGTCTGGGACATATCCTCGTCCGTTCGGATATTTTGCAGGCAGCCGGCCACTCAGGGCCACAGCCCCTGGAGACAAAGACCGGCCCTTTTCCCTGGGAAAGAAAAGTGGCCAGCCCAGGTTCCTGATGTCAGTTTGTAGGGTTCCCTTGGGACTGTCAGGGCAGCACAGGTTTGAGGTGGGGGCAGGTTGGGTCTGGGACATATCCTCGTCCGTTCGGATATTTTGCAGGCAGCCGGCCACTCAGGGCCACAGCCCCTGGGGACAATGACCAGCCCTTTTCCCTGGGAAAGAAAAGTGGCCAGCCCAGGTTCCTGATGTCAGTTTGTAGGGTTCCCTTAGGACTTTCAGGGCAGCACAGGTTTGAGGTGGGGGCAGGTTGGGTCTGGGACATATCCTCGTCCGTTCGGATATTTTGCAGGCAGCCGGCCACTCACGGCCACTCAGGGCCACAGCCCCTGGAGACAAAGACCGGCCCTTTTCCCTGGGAAAGAAAAGTGGCCAGCCCAGGTTCCTGATGTCAGTTTGTAGGGTTCTCTTGGGACTGTCAGGGCAGCACAGGTTTGAGGTGGGGGCAGGTTGGGTCTGGGACATATCCTCGTCCGTTCGGATATTTTGCAGGCAGCCGGCCACTCAGGGCCACAGCCCCTGGGGACAATGACCAGCCCTTTTCCCTGGGAAAGAAAAGTGGCCAGCCCAGGTTCCTGATGTCAGTTTGTAGGGTTCCCTTAGGACTTTCAGGGCAGCACAGGTTTGAGGTGAGGGCAGGTTGGGTCTGGGACATATCCTCGTCCGTTCAAATATTTTGCAGGCAGCCGGCCACTCAGGGCCACAGCCCCTGGAGACAAAGACCGGCCCTTTTCCCTGGGAAAGAAAAGTGGCCAGCCCAGGTTCCTGATGTCAGTTTGTAGGGTTCCCTTAGGACTTTCAGGGCAGCACAGGTTTGAGGTGGGGGCAGGTTGGGTCTGGGACATATCCTCGTCCGTTCGGATATTTTGCAGGCAGCCGGCCACTCAGGGCCACAGCCCCCGGAGACAAAGACCGGCCCTTTTCCCTGGGAAAGAAAAGTGGCCAGCCCAGCTTCCTGATGTCAGTTTGTAGGGTTCTCTTTGGACTGTCAGGGCAGCACAGGTTTGAGGTGGGGGCAGGTTGGGTCTGGGACATATCCTCGTCCGTTCGGATATTTTGCAGGCAGCCGGCCACTCAGGGCCACAGCCCCTGGAGACAAAGACCGGCCCTTTTCCCTGGGAAAGAAAAGTGGCCAGCCCAGGTTCCTGATGTCAGTTTGTAGGGTTCCCTTAGGACTTTCAGGGCAGCACAGGTTTGAGGTGGGGGCAGGTTGGGTCTGGGACATATCCTCGTCCGTTCGGATATTTTGCAGGCAGCCGGCCGCTCACGGCCACTCAGGGCCACAGCCCCTGGAGACAAAGACCGGCCCTTTTCCCTGGGAACGAAAAGTGGCCAGCCCAGGTTCCTGATGTCAGTGTGTAAGGTTCCCTTGGGACTGTCAGGGCAGCACAGGTTTGAGGTGGGGGCAGGTTGGGTCTGGGACATATCCTCGTCCGTTCGGATATTTTGCAGGCAGCCGGCCACTCAGGGCCACAGCCCCCGGAGACAAAGACCGGCCCTTTTCCCTGGGAAAGAAAAGTGGCCAGCCCAGGTTCCTGATGTCAGTTTGTAGGGTTCCCTTGGGACTGTCAGGGCAGCACAGGTTTGAGGTGGGGGCAGGTTGGGTCTGGGACATATCCTCGTCCGTTCGGATATTTTGCAGGCAGCCGGCCACTCAGGGCCACAGCCCCTGGGGACAATGACCAGCCCTTTTCCCTGGGAAAGAAAAGTGGCCAGCCCAGGTTCCTGATGTCAGTTTGTAGGGTTCCCTTAGGACTTTCAGGGCAGCACAGGTTTGAGGTGGGGGCAGGTTGGGTCTGGGACATATCCTCGTCCGTTCGGATATTTTGCAGGCAGCCGGCCACTCAGGGCCACAGCCCCTGGGGACAATGACCAGCCCTTTTCCCTGGGAAAGAAAAGTGGCCAGCCCAGGTTCCTGATGTCAGTTTGTAGGGTTCCCTTAGGACTTTCAGGGCAGCACAGGTTTGAGGTGGGGGCAGGTTGGGTCTGGGACATATCCTCGTCCGTTCGGATATTTTGCAGGCAGCCGGCCACTCACGGCCACTCAGGGCCACAGCCCCTGGAGACAAAGACCGGCCCTTTTCCCTGGGAAAGAAAAGTGGCCAGCCCAGGTTCCTGATGTCAGTTTGTAGGGTTCCCTTAGGACTTTCAGGGCAGCACAGGTTTGAGGTGAGGGCAGGTTGGGTCTGGGACATATCCTCGTCCGTTCGGATATTTTGCAGGCAGCCGGCCACTCAGGGCCACAGCCCCTGTGGACAATGACGGGCCCTTTTCCCTGGGAAAGAAAAGTGGCCAGCCCAGGTTCCTGATGTCAGTTTGTAGGGTTCCCTTAGGACTTTCAGGGCAGCACAGGTTTGAGGTGGGGGCAGGTTGGGTCTGGGACATATCCTCGTCCGTTCGGATATTTTGCAGGCAGCCGGCCACTCACGGCCACTCAGGGCCACAGCCCCTGGGGACAAAGACCGGCCCTTTTCCCTGGGAAAGAAAAGTGGCCAGCCCAGGTTCCTGATGTCAGTTTGTAGGGTTCTCTTGGGACTGTCAGGGCAGCACAGGTTTGAGGTGGGGGCAGGTTGGGTCTGGGACATATCCTCGTCCGTTCGGATATTTTGCAGGCAGCCGGCCACTCACGGCCACTCAGGGCCACAGCCCCTGGAGACAAAGACCGGCCCTTTTCCCTGGGAAAGAAAAGTGGCCAGCCCAGGTTCCTGATGTCAGTTTGTAGGGTTCCCTTAGGACTTTCAGGGCCGCACAGATTTGAGGTGGGGGCAGGTTGGGTCTGGGACATATCCTCGTCCGTTCAGATATTTTGCAGGCAGCCGGCCACTCAGGGCCACAGCCCCTGGAGACAAAGACCGGCCCTTTTCCCTGGGAAAGAAAAGTGGCCAGCCCAGGTTCCTGATGTCAGTTTGTAGGGTTCCCTTAGGACTTTCAGGGCAGCACAGGTTTGAGGTGGGGGCAGGTTAGGTCTGGGACATATCCTCGTCCGTTCGGATATTTTGCAGGCAGCCGGCCACTCAGGGCCACAGCCCCCGGAGACAAAGACCGGCCCTTTTCCCTGGGAAAGAAAAGTGGCCAGCCCAGGTTCCTGATGTCAGTTTGTAGGGTTCCCTTAGGACTTTCAGGGCAGCACAGGTTTGAGGTGGGGGCAGGTTGGGTCTGGGACATATCCTCGTCCGTTCGGATATTTTGCAGGCAGCCGGCCACTCACGGCCACAGCCCCTGGGGACATTGACGGGCCCTTTTCCCTGGGAAAGAAAAGTGGCCAGCCCAGGTTCCTGATGTCAGTTTGTAGGGTTCCCTTAGGACTTTCAGGGCAGCACAGGTTTGAGGTGGGGGCAGGTTGGGTCTGGGACATATCCTCGTCCGTTCGGATATTTTGCAGGCAGCCGGCCACTCAGGGCCACAGCCCCTGGGGACAATGACCAGCCCTTTTCCCTGGGAAAGAAAAGTGGCCAGCCCAGGTTCCTGATGTCAGTTTGTAGGGCTCCCTTAGGACTTTCAGGGCAGCACAGGTTTGAGGTGGGGGCAGGTTGGGTCTGGGACATATCCTCGTCCGTTCGGATATTTTGCAGGCAGCCGGCCACTCACGGCCACTCAGGGCCACAGCCCCTGGAGACAAAGACCGGCCCTTTTCCCTGGGAAAGAAAAGTGGCCAGCCCAGGTTCCTGATGTCAGTTTGTAGGGTTCTCTTGGGACTGTCAGGGCAGCACAGGTTTGAGGTGGGGGCAGGTTGGGTCTGGGACATATCCTCGTCCGTTCAGATATTTTGCAGGCAGCCGGCCACTCAGGGCCACAGCCCCTGGAGACAAAGACCGGCCCTTTTCCCTGGGAAAGAAAAGTGGCCAGCCCAGGTTCCTGATGTCAGTTTGTAGGGTTCCCTTAGGACTTTCAGGGCAGCACAAGTTTGAGGTGGGGGCAGGTTGGGTCTGGGACATATCCTCGTCCGTTCGGATATTTTGCAGGCAGCCGGCCACTCACGGCCACTCAGGGCCACAGCCCCTGGAGACAAAGACCGGCCCTTTTCCCTGGGAAAGAAAAGTGGCCAGCCCAGGTTCCTGATGTCAGTTTGTAGGGTTCCCTTAGGACTTTCAGGGCAGCACAGGTTTGAGGTGGGGGCAGGTTGGGTCTGGGACATATCCTCGTCCGTTCGGATATTTTGCAGGCAGCCGGCCACTCAGGGCCACAGCCCCTGGGGACAATGACCAGCCCTTTTCCCTGGGAAAGAAAAGTGGCCAGCCCAGGTTCCTGATGTCAGTTTGTAGGGTTCCCTTAGGACTTTCAGGGCAGCACAGGTTTGAGGTGGGGGCAGGTTGGGTCTGGGACATATCCTCGTCCGTTCGGATATTTTGCAGGCAGCCGGCCACTCAGGGCCACAGCCCCTGGGGACAATGACCAGCCCTTTTCCCTGGGAAAGAAAAGTGGCCAGCCCAGGTTCCTGATGTCAGTTTGTAGGGTTCCCTTAGGACTTTCAGGGCAGCACAGGTTTGAGGTGGGGGCAGGTTGGGTCTGGGACATATCCTCGTCCGTTCGGATATTTTGCAGGCAGCCGGCCACTCACGGCCACTCAGGGCCACAGCCCCTGGAGACAAAGACCGGCCCTTTTCCCTGGGAAAGAAAAGTGGCCAGCCCAGGTTCCTGATGTCAGTTTGTAGGGTTCCCTTAGGACTTTCAGGGCAGCACAGGTTTGAGGTGGGGGCAGGTTGGGTCTGGGACATATCCTCGTCCGTTCGGATATTTTGCAGGCAGCCGGCCACTCAGGGCCACAGCCCCCGGAGACAAAGACCGGCCCTTTTCCCTGGGAAAGAAAAGTGGCCAGCCCAGGTTCCTGATGTCAGTTTGTAGGGTTCCCTTGGGACTTTCAGGGCAGCACAGGTTTGAGGTGGGGGCAGGTTGGGTCTGGGACATATCCTCGTCCGTTCGGATATTTTGCAGGCAGCCGGCCACTCAGGGCCACAGCCTCTGGGGACAATGACCAGCCCTTTTCCCTGGGAAAGAAAAGTGGCCAGCCCAGGTTCCTGATGTCAGTTTGTAGGGTTCCCTTAGGACTTTCAGGGCAGCACAGGTTTGAGGTGGGGGCAGGTTGGGTCTGGGACATATCCTCGTCCGTTCGGATATTTTGCAGGCAGCCGGCCACTCAGGGCCACAGCCCCCGGAGACAAAGACCGGCCCTTTTCCCTGGGAAAGAAAAGTGGCCAGCCCAGGTTCCTGATGTCAGTTTGTAGGGTTCCCTTGGGACTTTCAGGGCAGCACAGGTTTGAGGTGGGGGCAGGTTGGGTCTGGGACATATCCTCGTCCGTTCGGATATTTTGCAGGCAGCCGGCCACTCAGGGCCACAGCCTCTGGGGACAATGACCAGCCCTTTTCCCTGGGAAAGAAAAGTGGCCAGCCCAGGTTCCTGATGTCAGTTTGTAGGGTTCCCTTAGGACTTTCAGGGCAGCACAGGTTTGAGGTGGGGGCAGGTTGGGTCTGGGACATATCCTCGTCCGTTCGGATATTTTGCAGGCAGCCGGCCACTCAGGGCCACAGCCCCTGGAGACAAAGACCGGCCCTTTTCCCTGGGAAAGAAAAGTGGCCAGCCCAGGTTCCTGATGTCAGTTTGTAGGGTTCCCTTAGGACTTTCAGGGCAGCACAGGTTTGAGGTGGGGGCAGGTTGGGTCTGGGACATATCCTCGTCCGTTCGGATATTTTGCAGGCAGCCGGCCACTCAGGGCCACAGCCCCCGGAGACAAAGACCGGCCCTTTTCCCTGGGAAAGAAAAGTGGCCAGCCCAGGTTCCTGATGTCAGTTTGTAGGGTTCCCTTGGGACTTTCAGGGCAGCACAGGTTTGAGGTGGGGGCAGGTTGGGTCTGGGACATATCCTCGTCCGTTCGGATATTTTGCAGGCAGCCGGCCACTCAGGGCCACAGCCCCTGGGGACAATGACCAGCCCTTTTCCCTGGGAAAGAAAAGTGGCCAGCCCAGGTTCCTGATGTCAGTTTGTAGGGTTCCCTTAGGACTTTCAGGGCAGCACAGGTTTGAGGTGGGGGCAGGTTGGGTCTGGGACATATCCTCGTCCGTTCGGATATTTTGCAGGCAGCTGGCCACTCACGGCCACTCAGGGCCACAGCCCCTGGAGACAAAGACCGGCCCTTTTCCCTGGGAAAGAAAAGTGGCCAGCCCAGGTTCCTGATGTCAGTTTGTAGGGTTCCCTTAGGACTGTCAGGGCAGCACAGGTTTGAGGTGGGGGCAGGTTGGGTCTGGGACATATCCTCGTCCGTTCGGATATTTTGCAGGCAGCCGGCCACTCAGGGCCACAGCCCCTGTGGACAATGACGGGCCCTTTTCCCTGGGAAAGAAAAGTGGCCAGCCCAGGTTCCTGATGTCAGTTTGTAGGGTTCCCTTAGGACTTTCAGGGCAGCACAGGTTTGAGGTGGGGGCAGGTTGGGTCTGGGACATATCCTCGTCCGTTCGGATATTTTGCAGGCAGCCGGCCACTCAGGGCCACAGCCCCTGGAGACAAAGACCGGCCCTTTTCCCTGGGAAAGAAAAGTGGCCAGCCCAGGTTCCTGATGTCAGTTTGTAGGGTTCCCTTAGGACTTTCAGGGCAGCACAGGTTTGAGGTGGGGGCAGGTTGGGTCTGGGACATATCCTCGTCCGTTCGGATATTTTGCAGGCAGCCGGCCACTCAGGGCCACTCAGCCGGCCAAAGCCCCTGGAGACAAAGACCGGCCCTTTTCCCTGGGAAAGAAAAGTGGCCAGCCCAGGTTCCTGATGTCAGTTTGTAGGGTTCCCTTAGGACTTTCAGGGCAGCACAGGTTTGAGGTGGGGGCAGGTTGGGTCTGGGACATATCCTCGTCCGTTCGGATATTTTGCAGGCAGCCGGCCACTCAGGGCCACAGCCCCTGGGGACAATGACCAGCCCTTTTCCCTGGGAAAGAAAAGTGGCCAGCCCAGGTTCCTGATGTCAGTTTGTAGGGTTCCCTTAGGACTTTCAGGGCAGCACAGGTTTGAGGTGGGGGCAGGTTGGGTCTGGGACATATCCTCGTCCGTTCGGATATTTTGCAGGCAGCTGGCCACTCACGGCCACTCAGGGCCACAGCCCCTGGAGACAAAGACCGGCCCTTTTCCCTGGGAAAGAAAAGTGGCCAGCCCAGGTTCCTGATGTCAGTTTGTAGGGTTCCCTTAGGACTTTCAGGGCAGCACAGGTTTGAGGTGGGGGCAGGTTGGGTCTGGGACATATCCTCGTCCGTTCGGATATTTTGCAGGCAGCCGGCCACTCAGGGCCACTCAGCCGGCCAAAGCCCCTGGAGACAAAGACCGGCCCTTTTCCTGGGAAAGAAAAGTGGCCAGCCCAGGTTCCTGATGTCAGTTTGTAGGGTTCCCTTAGGACTTTCAGGGCAGCACAGGTTTGAGGTGGGGCAGGTTGGGTCTGGGACATATCCTCGTCCGTTCGGATATTTTGCAGGCAGCCGGCCACTCAGGGCCACAGCCCCTGGGGACAATGACCAGCCCTTTTCCCTGGGAAAGAAAAGTGGCCAGCCCAGGTTCCTGATGTCAGTTTGTAGGGTTCCCTTAGGACTTTCAGGGCAGCACAGGTTTGAGGTGGGGGCAGGTTGGGTCTGGGACATATCCTCGTCCGTTCGGATATTTTGCAGGCAGCCGGCCACTCACGGCCACTCAGGGCCACAGCCCCTGGAGACAAAGACCGGCCCTTTTCCCTGGGAAAGAAAAGTGGCCAGCCCAGGTTCCTGATGTCAGTTTGTAGGGTTCCCTTAGGACTTTCAGGGCAGCACAGGTTTGAGGTGGGGGCAGGTTGGGTCTGGGACATATCCTCGTCCGTTCGGATATTTTGCAGGCAGCCGGCCACTCAGGGCCACAGCCCCTGGAGACAAAGACCGGCCCTTTTCCCTGGAAAGAAAAGTGGCCAGCCCAGGTTCCTGATGTCAGTTTGTAGGGTTCCCTTAGGACTTTCAGGGCAGCACAGGTTTGAGGTGGGGGCAGGTTGGGTCTGGGACATATCCTCGTCCGTTCGGATATTTTGCAGGCAGCCGGCCACTCAGGGCCACAGCCCCCGGAGACAAAGACCGGCCCTTTTCCCTGGGAAAGAAAAGTGGCCAGCCCAGGTTCCTGATGTCAGTTTGTAGGGTTCCCTTGGGACTGTCAGGGCAGCACAGGTTTGAGGTGGGGGCAGGTTGGGTCTGGGACATATCCTCGTCTGTTCGGATATTTTGCAGGCAGCCGGCCACTCAGGGCCACAGCCCCTGGGGACAATGACCAGCCCTTTTCCTGGGAAAGAAAAGTGGCCAGCCCAGGTTCCTGATGTCAGTTTGTAGGGTTCCCTTAGGACTTTCAGGGCAGCACAGGTTTGAGGTGGGGGCAGGTTGGGTCTGGGACATATCCTCGTCCGTTCGGATATTTTGCAGGCAGCCGGCCACTCACGGCCACTCAGGGCCACAGCCCCTGGAGACAAAGACCGGCCCTTTTCCCTGGGAAAGAAAAGTGGCCAGCCCAGGTTCCTGATGTCAGTTTGTAGGGTTCCCTTAGGACTTTCAGGGCAGCACAGGTTTGAGGTGGGGGCAGGTTGGGTCTGGGACATATCCTCGTCCGTTCGGATATTTTGCAGGCAGCCGGCCACTCAGGGCCACAGCCCCTGGGGACAATGACCAGCCCTTTTCCCTGGGAAAGAAAAGTGGCCAGCCCAGGTTCCTGATGTCAGTTTGTAGGGTTCCCTTAGGACTTTCAGGGCAGCACAGGTTTGAGGTGAGGGCAGGTTGGGTCTGGGACATACCCTCGTCCGTTCAAATATTTTGCAGGCAGCCGGCCACTCAGGGCCACAGCCCCTGGAGACAAAGACCGGCCCTTTTCCCTGGGAAAGAAAAGTGGCCAGCCCAGGTTCCTGATGTCAGTTTGTAGGGTTCCCTTAGGACTTTCAGGGCAGCACAGGTTTGAGGTGGGGGCAGGTTGGGTCTGGGACATATCCTCGTCCGTTCGGATATTTTGCAGGCAGCCGGCCACTCAGGGCCACAGCCCCCGGAGACAAAGACCGGCCCTTTTCCCTGGGAAAGAAAAGTGGCCAGCCCAGCTTCCTGATGTCAGTTTGTAGGGTTCTCTTTGGACTGTCAGGGCAGCACAGGTTTGAGGTGGGGGCAGGTTGGGTCTGGGACATATCCTCGTCCGTTCGGATATTTTGCAGGCAGCCGGCCACTCAGGGCCACAGCCCCTGGAGACAAAGACCGGCCCTTTTCCCTGGGAAAGAAAAGTGGCCAGCCCAGGTTCCTGATGTCAGTTTGTAGGGTTCCCTTAGGACTTTCAGGGCAGCACAGGTTTGAGGTGGGGGCAGGTTGGGTCTGGGACATATCCTCGTCCGTTCGGATATTTTGCAGGCAGCCGGCCGCTCACGGCCACTCAGGGCCACAGCCCCTGGAGACAAAGACCGGCCCTTTTCCCTGGGAACGAAAAGTGGCCAGCCCAGGTTCCTGATGTCAGTGTGTAAGGTTCCCTTGGGACTGTCAGGGCAGCACAGGTTTGAGGTGGGGGCAGGTTGGGTCTGGGACATATCCTCGTCCGTTCGGATATTTTGCAGGCAGCCGGCCACTCAGGGCCACAGCCCCCGGAGACAAAGACCGGCCCTTTTCCCTGGGAAAGAAAAGTGGCCAGCCCAGGTTCCTGATGTCAGTTTGTAGGGTTCCCTTGGGACTGTCAGGGCAGCACAGGTTTGAGGTGGGGGCAGGTTGGGTCTGGGACATATCCTCGTCCGTTCGGATATTTTGCAGGCAGCCGGCCACTCAGGGCCACAGCCCCTGGGGACAATGACCAGCCCTTTTCCCTGGGAAAGAAAAGTGGCCAGCCCAGGTTCCTGATGTCAGTTTGTAGGGTTCCCTTAGGACTTTCAGGGCAGCACAGGTTTGAGGTGGGGGCAGGTTGGGTCTGGGACATATCCTCGTCCGTTCGGATATTTTGCAGGCAGCCGGCCACTCAGGGCCACAGCCCCTGGAGACAAAGACCGGCCCTTTTCCCTGGGAAAGAAAAGTGGCCAGCCCAGGTTCCTGATGTCAGTTTGTAGGGTTCCCTTAGGACTTTCAGGGCAGCACAGGTTTGAGGTGGGGGCAGGTTGGGTCTGGGACATATCCTCGTCCGTTCGGATATTTTGCAGGCAGCCGGCCACTCAGGGCCACAGCCTCTGGGGACAATGACCAGCCCTTTTCCCTGGGAAAGAAAAGTGGCCAGCCCAGGTTCCTGATGTCAGTTTGTAGGGTTCCCTTAGGACTTTCAGGGCAGCACAGGTTTGAGGTGAGGGCAGGTTGGGTCTGGGACATATCCTCGTCCGTTCGGATATTTTGCAGGCAGCCGGCCACTCAGGGCCACAGCCCCTGGAGACAAAGACCGGCCCTTTTCCCTGGGAAAGAAAAGTGGCCAGCCCAGGTTCCTGATGTCAGTTTGTAGGGTTCCCTTAGGACTTTCAGGGCAGCACAGGTTTGAGGTGGGGGCAGGTTGGGTCTGGGACATATCCTCGTCCGTTCGGATATTTTGCAGGCAGCCGGCCACTCAGGGCCACAGCCCCCGGAGACAAAGACCGGCCCTTTTCCCTGGGAAAGAAAAGTGGCCAGCCCAGGTTCCTGATGTCAGTTTGTAGGGTTCCCTTAGGACTTTCAGGGCAGCACAGGTTTGAGGTGGGGGCAGGTTGGGTCTGGGACATATCCTCGTCCGTTCGGATATTTTGCAGGCAGCCGGCCACTCAGGGCCACAGCCCCTGGTGACAATGACGGGCCCTTTTCCCTGGGAAAGAAAAGTGGCCAGCCCAGGTTCCTGATGTCAGTTTGTAGGGTTCCCTTAGGACTTTCAGGGCAGCACAGGTTTGAGGTGGGGGCAGGTTGGGTCTGGGACATATCCTCGTCCGTTCGGATATTTTGCAGGCAGCCGGCCACTCACGGCCACTCAGGGCCACAGCCCCTGGAGACAAAGACCGGCCCTTTTCCCTGGGAAAGAAAAGTGGCCAGCCCAGGTTCCTGATGTCAGTTTGTAGGGTTCTCTTGGGACTGTCAGGGCAGCACAGGTTTGAGGTGGGGGCAGGTTGGGTCTGGGACATATCCTCGTCCGTTCGGATATTTTGCAGGCAGCCGGCCACTCAGGGCCACAGCCCCTGGAGACAAAGACCGGCCCTTTTCCCTGGGAAAGAAAAGTGGCCAGCCCAGGTTCCTGATGTCAGTTTGTAGGGTTCCCTTAGGACTTTCAGGGCAGCACAGGTTTGAGGTGGGGGCAGGTTGGGTCTGGGACATATCCTCGTCCGTTCGGATATTTTGCAGGCAGCCGGCCACTCAGGGCCACAGCCCCTGGGGACAATGACCGGCCCTTTTCCCTGGGAAAGAAAAGTGGCCAGCCCAGGTTCCTGATGTCAGTTTGTAGGGTTCCCTTAGGACTTTCAGGGCAGCACAGGTTTGAGGTGGGGGCAGGTTGGGTCTGGGACATATCCTCGTCCGTTCGGATATTTTGCAGGCAGCCGGCCACTCACGGCCACTCAGGGCCACAGCCCCTGGAGACAAAGACCGGCCCTTTTCCCTGGGAAAGAAAAGTGGCCAGCCCAGGTTCCTGATGTCAGTTTGTAGGGTTCCCTTAGGACTTTCAGGGCAGCACAGGTTTGAGGTGGGGGCAGGTTGGGTCTGGGACATATCCTCGTCCGTTCGGATATTTTGCAGGCAGCCGGCCACTCAGGGCCACAGCCCCTGGAGACAAAGACCGGCCCTTTTCCCTGGGAAAGAAAAGTGGCCAGCCCAGGTTCCTGATGTCAGTTTGTAGGGTTCCCTTAGGACTTTCAGGGCAGCACAGGTTTGAGGTGGGGGCAGGTTGGGTCTGGGACATATCCTCGTCCGTTCGGATATTTTGCAGGCAGCCGGCCACTCAGGGCCACAGCCCCTGGGGACAATGACCAGCCCTTTTCCCTGGGAAAGAAAAGTGGCCAGCCCAGGTTCCTGATGTCAGTTTGTAGGGTTCCCTTAGGACTTTCAGGGCAGCACAGGTTTGAGGTGAGGGCAGGTTGGGTCTGGGACATATCCTCGTCCGTTCGGATATTTTGCAGGCAGCCGGCCACTAAGGGCCACAGCCCCTGGAGACAAAGACCGGCCCTTTTCCCTGGGAAAGAAAAGTGGCCAGCCCAGGTTCCTGATGTCAGTTTGTAGGGTTCCCTTAGGACTTTCAGGGCAGCACAGGTTTGAGGTGGGGGCAGGTTGGGTCTGGGACATATCCTCGTCCGTTCGGATATTTTGCAGGCAGCCGGCCACTCAGGGCCACAGCCCCCGGAGACAAAGACCGGCCCTTTTCCCTGGGAAAGAAAAGTGGCCAGCCCAGCTTCCTGATGTCAGTTTGTAGGGTTCTCTTTGGACTGTCAGGGCAGCACAGGTTTGAGGTGGGGGCAGGTTGGGTCTGGGACATATCCTCGTCCGTTCGGATATTTTGCAGGCAGCCGGCCACTCAGGGCCACAGCCCCTGGAGACAAAGACCGGCCCTTTTCCCTGGGAAAGAAAAGTGGCCAGCCCAGGTTCCTGATGTCAGTTTGTAGGGTTCCCTTAGGACTTTCAGGGCAGCACAGGTTTGAGGTGGGGGCAGGTTGGGTCTGGGACATATCCTCGTCCGTTCGGATATTTTGCAGGCAGCCGGCCGCTCACGGCCACTCAGGGCCACAGCCCCTGGAGACAAAGACCGGCCCTTTTCCCTGGGAAAGAAAAGTGGCCAGCCCAGGTTCCTGATGTCAGTTTGTAGGGTTCCCTTAGGACTTTCAGGGCAGCACAGGTTTGAGGTGGGGGCAGGTTGGGTCTGGGACATATCCTCGTCCGTTCGGATATTTTGCAGGCAGCCGGCCACTCAGGGCCACAGCCCCCGGAGACAAAGACCGGCCCTTTTCCCTGGGAAAGAAAAGTGGCCAGCCCCAGGTTCCTGATGTCAGTTTGTAGGGTTCCCTTGGGACTGTCAGGGCAGCACAGGTTTGAGGTGGGGGCAGGTTGGGTCTGGGACATATCCTCGTCCGTTCGGATATTTTGCAGGCAGCCGGCCACTCAGGGCCACAGCCCCTGGGGACAATGACCAGCCCTTTTCCCTGGGAAAGAAAAGTGGCCAGCCCAGGTTCCTGATGTCAGTTTGTAGGGTTCCCTTAGGACTTTCAGGGCAGCACAGGTCAGGTTTGAGGTGGGGGCAGGTTGGGTCTGGGACATATCCTCGTCCGTTCGGATATTTTGCAGGCAGCCGGCCACTCACGGCCACTCAGGGCCACAGCCCCCGGAGACAAAGACCGGCCCTTTTCCCTGGGAAAGAAAAGTGGCCAGCCCAGGTTCCTGATGTCAGTTTGTAGGGTTCCCTTAGGACTTTCAGGGCAGCACAGGTTTGAGGTGGGGGCAGGTTGGGTCTGGGACATATCCTCGTCCGTTCGGATATTTTGCAGGCAGCCGGCCACTCAGGGCCACAGCCCCTGGGGACAATGACCAGCCCTTTTCCCTGGGAAAGAAAAGTGGCCAGCCCAGGTTCCTGATGTCAGTTTGTAGGGTTCCCTTAGGACTTTCAGGGCAGCACAGGTTTGAGGTGAGGGCAGGTTGGGTCTGGGACATATCCTCGTCCGTTCGGATATTTTGCAGGCAGCCGGCCACTCAGGGCCACAGCCCCTGGGGACAATGACCAGCCCTTTTCCCTGGGAAAGAAAAGTGGCCAGCCCAGGTTCCTGATGTCAGTTTGTAGGGTTCCCTTAGGACTTTCAGGGCAGCACAGGTTTGAGGTGAGGGCAGGTTGGGTCTGGGACATATCCTCGTCCGTTCAAATATTTTGCAGGCAGCCGGCCACTAAGGGCCACAGCCCCTGGAGACAAAGACCGGCCCTTTTCCCTGGGAAAGAAAAGTGGCCAGCCCAGGTTCCTGATGTCAGTTTGTAGGGTTCCCTTAGGACTTTCAGGGCAGCACAGGTTTGAGGTGGGGGCAGGTTGGGTCTGGGGACATATCCTCGTCCGTTCGGATATTTTGCAGGCAGCCGGCCACTCAGGGCCACAGCCCCCGGAGACAAAGACCGGCCCTTTTCCCTGGGAAAGAAAAGTGGCCAGCCCAGCTTCCTGATGTCAGTTTGTAGGGTTCTCTTTGGACTGTCAGGGCAGCACAGGTTTGAGGTGGGGGCAGGTTGGGTCTGGGACATATCCTCGTCCGTTCGGATATTTTGCAGGCAGCCGGCCACTCAGGGCCACAGCCCCTGGAGACAAAGACCGGCCCTTTTCCCTGGGAAAGAAAAGTGGCCAGCCCAGGTTCCTGATGTCAGTTTGTAGGGTTCCCTTAGGACTTTCAGGGCAGCACAGGTTTGAGGTGGGGGCAGGTTGGGTCTGGGACATATCCTCGTCCGTTCGGATATTTTGCAGGCAGCCGGCCGCTCACGGCCACTCAGGGCCACAGCCCCTGGAGACAAAGACCGGCCCTTTTCCCTGGGAAAGAAAAGTGGCCAGCCCAGGTTCCTGATGTCAGTTTGTAGGGTTCCCTTAGGACTTTCAGGGCAGCACAGGTTTGAGGTGGGGGCAGGTTGGGTCTGGGACATATCCTCGTCCGTTCGGATATTTTGCAGGCAGCCGGCCACTCAGGGCCACAGCCCCCGGAGACAAAGACCGGCCCTTTTCCCTGGAAAGAAAAGTGGCCAGCCCAGGTTCCTGATGTCAGTTTGTAGGGTTCCCTTGGGACTGTCAGGGCAGCACAGGTTTGAGGTGGGGCAGGTTGGGTCTGGGACATATCCTCGTCCGTTCGGATATTTTGCAGGCAGCCGGCCACTCAGGGCCACAGCCCCTGGGGACAATGACCAGCCCTTTTCCCTGGAAAGAAAAGTGGCCAGCCCAGGTTCCTGATGTCAGTTTGTAGGGTTCCCTTAGGACTTTCAGGGCAGCACAGGTTTGAGGTGGGGGCAGGTTGGGTCTGGGACATATCCTCGTCCGTTCGGATATTTTGCAGGCAGCCGGCCACTCACGGCCACTCAGGGCCACAGCCCCCGGAGACAAAGACCGGCCCTTTTCCCTGGGAAAGAAAAGTGGCCAGCCCAGGTTCCTGATGTCAGTTTGTAGGGTTCCTTAGGACTTTCAGGGCAGCACAGGTTTGAGGTGGGGGCAGGTTGGGTCTGGGACATATCCTCGTCCGTTCGGATATTTTGCAGGCAGCCGGCCACTCAGGGCCACAGCCCCTGGGGACAATGACCAGCCCTTTTCCCTGGGAAAGAAAAGTGGCCAGCCCAGGTTCCTGATGTCAGTTTGTAGGGTTCCCTTAGGACTTTCAGGGCAGCACAGGTTTGAGGTGAGGGCAGGTTGGGTCTGGGACATATCCTCGTCCGTTCGGATATTTTGCAGGCAGCCGGCCACTCAGGGCCACAGCCCCTGGAGACAAAGACCGGCCCTTTTCCCTGGGAAAGAAAAGTGGCCAGCCCAGGTTCCTGATGTCAGTTTGTAGGGTTCCCTTAGGACTTTCAGGGCAGCACAGGTTTGAGGTGGGGGCAGGTTGGGTCTGGGACATATCCTCGTCCGTTCGGATATTTTGCAGGCAGCCGGCCACTCAGGGCCACAGCCCCCGGAGACAAAGACCGGCCCTTTTCCCTGGGAAAGAAAAGTGGCCAGCCCAGCTTCCTGATGTCAGTTTGTAGGGTTCTCTTTGGACTGTCAGGGCAGCACAGGTTTGAGGTGGGGGCAGGTTGGGTCTGGGACATATCCTCGTCCGTTCGGATATTTTGCAGGCAGCCGGCCACTCAGGGCCACAGCCCCTGGAGACAAAGACCGGCCCTTTTCCTGGGAAAGAAAAGTGGCCAGCCCAGGTTCCTGATGTCAGTTTGTAGGTTCCCTTAGGACTTTCAGGGCAGCACAGGTTGAGGTGGGGGCAGGTTGGGTCTGGGACATATCCTCGTCCGTTCGGATATTTTGCAGGCAGCCGGCCACTCAGGGCCACAGCCCCTGGGGACAATGACCGGCCCTTGTTCCCTGGGAAAGAAAAAGTGGCCAGCCCAGGTTCCTGATGTCAGTTTGTAGGGTTCCCTTAGGACTTTCAGGGCAGCACAGGTTTGAGGTGGGGGGCAGGTTGGTCTGGGACATATCCTCGTCCGTTCGGATATTTGCAGGCAGCCGGCCACTCACGGCCACTCAGGGCCACAGCCCCTGGAGACAAAGACCGGCCCTTTTCCCTGGGAAAGAAAAGTGGCCAGCCCAGGTTCCTGATGTCAGTTTGTAGGGTTCCCTTAGGACTTTCAGGGCAGCACAGGTTTGAGGTGGGGGCAGGTTGGGTCTGGGACATATCCTCGTCCGTTCGGATATTTTGCAGGCAGCCGGCCACTCAGGGCCACAGCCCCTGGAGACAAAGACCGGCCCTTTTCCCTGGGAAAGAAAAGTGGCCAGCCCAGGTTCCTGATGTCAGTTTGTAGGGTTCCCTTAGGACTTTCAGGGCAGCACAGGTTTGAGGTGGGGGCAGGTTGGGTCTGGGACATATCCTCGTCCGTTCGGATATTTTGCAGGCAGCCGGCCACTCAGGGCCACAGCCCCTGGGGACAATGACCAGCCCTTTTCCCTGGGAAAGAAAAGTGGCCAGCCCAGGTTCCTGATGTCAGTTTGTAGGGTTCCCTTAGGACTTTCAGGGCAGCACAGGTTTGAGGTGAGGGCAGGTTGGGTCTGGGACATATCCTCGTCCGTTCAAATATTTTGCAGGCAGCCGGCCACTCAGGGCCACAGCCCCTGGAGACAAAGACCGGCCCTTTTCCCTGGGAAAGAAAAGTGGCCAGCCCAGGTTCCTGATGTCAGTTTGTAGGGTTCCCTTAGGACTTTCAGGGCAGCACAGGTTTGAGGTGGGGGCAGGTTGGGTCTGGGACATATCCTCGTCCGTTCGGATATTTTGCAGGCAGCCGGCCACTCAGGGCCACAGCCCCCGGAGACAAAGACCGGCCCTTTTCCCTGGGAAAGAAAAGTGGCCAGCCCAGCTTCCTGATGTCAGTTTGTAGGGTTCCCTTAGGACTTTCAGGGCAGCACAGGTTTGAGGTGGGGGCAGGTTGGGTCTGGGACATATCCTCGTCCGTTCGGATATTTTGCAGGCAGCCGGCCACTCAGGGCCACAGCCCCTGGAGACAAAGACCGGCCCTTTTCCCTGGGAAAGAAAAGTGGCCAGCCCAGGTTCCTGATGTCAGTTTGTAGGGTTCCCTTAGGACTTTCAGGGCAGCACAGGTTTGAGGTGGGGGCAGGTTGGGTCTGGGACATATCCTCGTCCGTTCGGATATTTTGCAGGCAGCCGGCCGCTCACGGCCACTCAGGGCCACAGCCCCTGGAGACAAAGACCGGCCCTTTTCCCTGGGAAAGAAAAGTGGCCAGCCCAGGTTCCTGATGTCAGTTTGTAGGGTTCCCTTAGGACTTTCAGGGCAGCACAGGTTTGAGGTGGGGGCAGGTTGGGTCTGGGACATATCCTCGTCCGTTCGGATATTTTGCAGGCAGCCGGCCACTCAGGGCCACAGCCCCCGGAGACAAAGACCGGCCCTTTTCCCTGGGAAAGAAAAGTGGCCAGCCCAGGTTCCTGATGTCAGTTTGTAGGGTTCCCTTGGGACTGTCAGGGCAGCACAGGTTTGAGGTGGGGGCAGGTTGGGTCTGGGACATATCCTCGTCCGTTCGGATATTTTGCAGGCAGCCGGCCACTCACGGCCACAGCCCCTGGGGACAATGACCAGCCCTTTTCCCTGGGAAAGAAAAGTGGCCAGCCCAGGTTCCTGATGTCAGTTTGTAGGGTTCCCTTAGGACTTTCAGGGCAGCACAGGTTTGAGGTGGGGGCAGGTTGGGTCTGGGACATATCCTCGTCCGTTCGGATATTTTGCAGGCAGCCGGCCACTCACGGCCACTCAGGGCCGCAGCCCCCGGAGACAAAGACCGGCCCTTTTCCCTGGGAAAGAAAAGTGGCCAGCCCAGGTTCCTGATGTCAGTTTGTAGGGTTCCCTTAGGACTTTCAGGGCAGCACAGGTTTGAGGTGGGGGCAGGTTGGGTCTGGGACATATCCTCGTCCGTTCGGATATTTTGCAGGCAGCCGGCCACTCAGGGCCACAGCCCCTGGGGACAATGACCAGCCCTTTTCCCTGGGAAAGAAAAGTGGCCAGCCCAGGTTCCTGATGTCAGTTTGTAGGGTTCCCTTAGGACTTTCAGGGCAGCACAGGTTTGAGGTGAGGGCAGGTTGGGTCTGGGACATATCCTCGTCCGTTCAAATATTTTGCAGGCAGCCGGCCACTCAGGGCCACAGCCCCTGGAGACAAAGACCGGCCCTTTTCCCTGGGAAAGAAAAGTGGCCAGCCCAGGTTCCTGATGTCAGTTTGTAGGGTTCCCTTAGGACTTTCAGGGCAGCACAGGTTTGAGGTGGGGGCAGGTTGGGTCTGGGACATATCCTCGTCCGTTCGGATATTTTGCAGGCAGCCGGGCACTCAGGGCCACAGCCCCCGGAGACAAAGACCGGCCCTTTTCCCTGGGAAAGAAAAGTGGCCAGCCCAGCTTCCTGATGTCAGTTTGTAGGGTTCTCTTTGGACTGTCAGGGCAGCACAGGTTTGAGGTGGGGGCAGGTTGGGTCTGGGACATATCCTCGTCCGTTCGGATATTTTGCAGGCAGCCGGCCACTCAGGGCCACAGCCCCTGGAGACAAAGACCGGCCCTTTTCCCTGGGAAAGAAAAGTGGCCAGCCCAGGTTCCTGATGTCAGTTTGTAGGGTTCCCTTAGGACTTTCAGGGCAGCACAGGTTTGAGGTGGGGGCAGGTTGGGTCTGGGACATATCCTCGTCCGTTCGGATATTTTGCAGGCAGCCGGCCACTCACGGCCACTCAGGGCCACAGCCCCTGGAGACAAAGACCGGCCCTTTTCCCTGGGAAAGAAAAGTGGCCAGCCCAGGTTCCTGATGTCAGTGTGTAAGGTTCCCTTGGGACTGTCAAGGCAGCACAGGTTTGAGGTGGGGGCAGGTTGGGTCTGGGACATATCCTCGTCCGTTCGGATATTTTGCAGGCAGCCGGCCACTCAGGGCCACAGCCCCCGGAGACAAAGACCGGCCCTTTTCCCTGGGAAAGAAAAGTGGCCAGCCCAGGTTCCTGATGTCAGTTTGTAGGGTTCCCTTGGGACTGTCAGGGCAGCACAGGTTTGAGGTGGGGGCAGGTTGGGTCTGGGACATATCCTCGTCCGTTCGGATATTTTGCAGGCAGCCGGCCACTCAGGGCCACAGCCCCTGGGGACAATGACCAGCCCTTTTCCCTGGGAAAGAAAAGTGGCCAGCCCAGGTTCCTGATGTCAGTTTGTAGGGTTCCCTTAGGACTTTCAGGGCAGCACAGGTTTGAGGTGGGGGCAGGTTGGGTCTGGGACATATCCTCGTCCGTTCGGATATTTTGCAGGCAGCCGGCCACTCACGGCCACTCAGGGCCACAGCCCCTGGAGACAAAGACCGGCCCTTTTCCCTGGGAAAGAAAAGTGGCCAGCCCAGGTTCCTGATGTCAGTTTGTAGGGTTCCCTTAGGACTTTCAGGGCAGCACAGGTTTGAGGTGGGGGCAGGTTGGGTCTGGGACATATCCTCGTCCGTTCGGATATTTTGCAGGCAGCCGGCCACTCAGGGCCACAGCCTCTGGGGACAATGACCAGCCCTTTTCCCTGGGAAAGAAAAGTGGCCAGCCCAGGTTCCTGATGTCAGTTTGTAGGGTTCCCTTAGGACTTTCAGGGCAGCACAAGTTTGAGGTGGGGGCAGGTTGGGTCTGGGACATATCCTCATCCGTTCGGATATTTTGCAGGCAGCCGGCCACTCAGGGCCACAGCCCCTGGAGACAAAGACCGGCCCTTTTCCCTGGGAACGAAAAGTGGCCAGCCCAGGTTCCTGATGTCAGTGTGTAAGGTTCCCTTGGGACTGTCAGGGCAGCACAGGTTTGAGGTGGGGGCAGGTTGGGTCTGGGACATATCCTCGTCCGTTCGGATATTTTGCAGGCAGCCGGCCACTCAGGGCCTCAGCCCCTGGAGACAAAGACCGGCCCTTTTCCCTGGGAAAGAAAAGTGGCCAGCCCAGGTTCCTGATGTCAGTTTGTAGGGTTCCCTTAGGACTTTCAGGGCAGCACAGGTTTGAGGTGGGGGCAGGTTGGGTCAGGGACATATCCTCATCCGTTCGGATATTTTGCAGGCAGCCGGCCACTCAGGGCCACAGCCCCTGGTGACAATGACGGGCCCTTTTCCCTGGGAAAGAAAAGTGGCCAGCCCAGGTTCCTGATGTCAGTTTGTAGGGTTCCCTTAGGACTTTCAGGGCAGCACAAGTTTGAGGTGGGGGCAGGTTGGGTCTGGGACATATCCTCATCCGTTCAGATATTTTGCAGGCAGCCGGCCACTCAGGGCCACAGCCCCCGGAGACAAAGACCGGCCCTTTTCCCTGGGAAAGAAAAGTGGCCAGCCCAGGTTCCTGATGTCAGTTTGTAGGGTTCCCTTAGGACTTTCAGGGCAGCACAGGTTTGAGGTGGGGGCAGGTTGGGTCTGGGACATATCCTCGTCCGTTCGGATATTTTGCAGGCAGCCGGCCACTCAGGGCCACAGCCCCCGGAGACAAAGACCGGCCCTTTTCCCTGGGAAAGAAAAGTGGCCAGCCCAAGTTCCTGATGTCAGTTTGTAGGGTTCCCTTAGGACTTTCAGGGCAGCACAGGTTTGAGGTGAGGGCAGGTTGGGTCTGGGACATATCCTCGTCCGTTCGGATATTTTGCAGGCAGCCGGCCACTCAGGGCCACAGCCCCTGGAGACAAAGACCGGCCCTTTTCCCTGGGAAAGAAAAGTGGCCAGCCCAGGTTCCTGATGTCAGTTTGTAGGGTTCCCTTAGGACTTTCAGGGCAGCACAGGTTTGAGGTGGGGGCAGGTTGGGTCTGGGACATATCCTCGTCCGTTCGGATATTTTGCAGGCAGCCGGCCACTCACGGCCACTCAGGGCCACAGCCCCTGGAGACAAAGACCGGCCCTTTTCCCTGGGAAAGAAAAGTGGCCAGCCCAGGTTCCTGATGTCAGTTTGTAGGGTTCTCTTGGGACTGTCAGGGCAGCACAGGTTTGAGGTGGGGGCAGGTTGGGTCTGGGACATATCCTCGTCCGTTCAGATATTTTGCAGGCAGCCGGCCACTCAGGGCCACAGCCCCTGGAGACAAAGACCGGCCCTTTTCCCTGGGAAAGAAAAGTGGCCAGCCCAGGTTCCTGATGTCAGTTTGTAGGGTTCCCTTAGGACTTTCAGGGAAGCACAAGTTTGAGGTGGGGGCAGGTTGGGTCTGGGACATATCCTCGTCCGTTCGGATATTTTGCAGGCAGCCGGCCACTCACGGCCACTCAGGGCCACAGCCCCTGGAGACAAAGACCGGCCCTTTTCCCTGGGAAAGAAAAGTGGCCAGCCCAGGTTCCTGATGTCAGTTTGTAGGGTTCCCTTAGGACTTTCAGGGCAGCACAGGTTTGAGGTGGGGGCAGGTTGGGTCTGGGACATATCCTCGTCCGTTCGGATATTTTGCAGGCAGCCGGCCACTCAGGGCCACAGCCCCCGGAGACAAAGACCGGCCCTTTTCCCTGGGAAAGAAAAGTGGCCAGTCCAGGTTCCTGATGTCAGTTTGTAGGGTTCCCTTAGGACTTTCAGGGCAGCACAGGTTTGAGGTGGGGGCAGGTTGGGTCTGGGACATATCCTCGTCCGTTCGGATATTTTGCAGGCAGCCGGCCACTCAGGGCCACAGCCCCTGGGGACATTGACGGGCCCTTTTCCCTGGGAAAGAAAAGTGGCCAGCCCAGGTTCCTGATGTCAGTTTGTAGGGTTCCCTTAGGACTTTCAGGGCAGCACAGGTTTGAGGTGGGGGCAGGTTGGGTCTGGGACATATCCTCGTCCGTTCGGATATTTTGCAGGCAGCCGGCCACTCAGGGCCACAGCCCCTGGGGACAATGACCAGCCCTTTTCCCTGGGAAAGAAAAGTGGCCAGCCCAGGTTCCTGATGTCAGTTTGTAGGGCTCCCTTAGGACTTTCAGGGCAGCACAGGTTTGAGGTGGGGGCAGGTTGGGTCTGGGACATATCCTCGTCCGTTCGGATATTTTGCAGGCAGCCGGCCACTCACGGCCACTCAGGGCCACAGCCCCTGGAGACAAAGACCGGCCCTTTTCCCTGGGAAAGAAAAGTGGCCAGCCCAGGTTCCTGATGTCAGTTTGTAGGGTTCTCTTGGGACTGTCAGGGCAGCACAGGTTTGAGGTGGGGGCAGGTTGGGTCTGGGACATATCCTCGTCCGTTCAGATATTTTGCAGGCAGCCGGCCACTCAGGGCCACAGCCCCTGGAGACAAAGACCGGCCCTTTTCCCTGGGAAAGAAAAGTGGCCAGCCCAGGTTCCTGATGTCAGTTTGTAGGGTTCCCTTGGGACTGTCAAGGCAGCACAGGTTTGAGGTGGGGGCAGGTTGGGTCTGGGACATATCCTCGTCCGTTCGGATATTTTGCAGGCAGCCGGCCACTCAGGGCCACAGCCCCCGGAGACAAAGACCGGCCCTTTTCCCTGGGAAAGAAAAGTGGCCAGCCCAGGTTCCTGATGTCAGTTTGTAGGGTTCCCTTGGGACTGTCAGGGCAGCACAGGTTTGAGGTGGGGGCAGGTTGGGTCTGGGACATATCCTCGTCCGTTCGGATATTTTGCAGGCAGCCGGCCACTCAGGGCCACAGCCCCTGGGGACAATGACCAGCCCTTTTCCCTGGGAAAGAAAAGTGGCCAGCCCAGGTTCCTGATGTCAGTTTGTAGGGTTCCCTTAGGACTTTCAGGGCAGCACAGGTTTGAGGTGGGGGCAGGTTGGGTCTGGGACATATCCTCGTCCGTTCGGATATTTTGCAGGCAGCCGGCCACTCACGGCCACTCAGGGCCACAGCCCCTGGAGACAAAGACCGGCCCTTTTCCCTGGGAAAGAAAAGTGGCCAGCCCAGGTTCCTGATGTCAGTTTGTAGGGTTCCCTTAGGACTTTCAGGGCAGCACAGGTTTGAGGTGGGGGCAGGTTGGGTCTGGGACATATCCTCATCCGTTCGGATATTTTGCAGGCAGCCGGCCACTCAGGGCCACAGCCCCTGGAGACAAAGACCGGCCCTTTTCCCTGGGAAAGAAAAGTGGCCAGCCCAGGTTCCTGATGTCAGTTTGTAAGGTTCCCTTGGGACTGTCAGGGCAGCACAGGTTTGAGGTGGGGGCAGGTTGGGTCTGGGACATATCCTCGTCCGTTCGGATATTTTGCAGGCAGCCGGCCACTCAGGGCCTCAGCCCCTGGAGACAAAGACCGGCCCTTTTCCCTGGGAAAGAAAAGTGGCCAGCCCAGGTTCCTGATGTCAGTTTGTAGGGTTCCCTTAGGACTTTCAGGGCAGCACAGGTTTGAGGTGGGGGCAGGTTGGGTCAGGGACATATCCTCATCCGTTCGGATATTTTGCAGGCAGCCGGCCACTCAGGGCCACAGCCCCTGGTGACAATGACGGGCCCTTTTCCCTGGGAAAGAAAAGTGGCCAGCCCAGGTTCCTGATGTCAGTTTGTAGGGTTCCCTTAGGACTTTCAGGGCAGCACAAGTTTGAGGTGGGGGCAGGTTGGGTCTGGGACATATCCTCATCCGTTCAGATATTTTGCAGGCAGCCGGCCACTCAGGGCCACAGCCCCCGGAGACAAAGACCGGCCCTTTTCCCTGGGAAAGAAAAGTGGCCAGCCCAGGTTCCTGATGTCAGTTTGTAGGGTTCCCTTAGGACTTTCAGGGCAGCACAGGTTTGAGGTGGGGGCAGGTTGGGTCTGGGACATATCCTCGTCCGTTCGGATATTTTGCAGGCAGCCGGCCACTCAGGGCCACAGCCCCCGGAGACAAAGACCGGCCCTTTTCCCTGGGAAAGAAAAGTGGCCAGCCCAAGTTCCTGATGTCAGTTTGTAGGGTTCCCTTAGGACTTTCAGGGCAGCACAGGTTTGAGGTGGGGGCAGGTTGGGTCTGGGACATATCCTCGTCCGTTCGGATATTTTGCAGGCAGCCGGCCACTCAGGGCCACAGCCCCTGGGGACATTGACGGGCCCTTTTCCCTGGGAAAGAAAAGTGGCCAGCCCAGGTTCCTGATGTCAGTTTGTAGGGTTCCCTTAGGACTTTCAGGGCAGCACAGGTTTGAGGTGGGGGCAGGTTGGGTCTGGGACATATCCTCGTCCGTTCGGATATTTTGCAGGCAGCCGGCCACTCAGGGCCACAGCCCCTGGGGACAATGACCAGCCCTTTTCCCTGGGAAAGAAAAGTGGCCAGCCCAGGTTCCTGATGTCAGTTTGTAGGGCTCCCTTAGGACTTTCAGGGCAGCACAGGTTTGAGGTGGGGGCAGGTTGGGTCTGGGACATATCCTCGTCCGTTCGGATATTTTGCAGGCAGCCGGCCACTCACGGCCACTCAGGGCCACAGCCCCTGGAGACAAAGACCGGCCCTTTTCCCTGGGAAAGAAAAGTGGCCAGCCCAGGTTCCTGATGTCAGTTTGTAGGGTTCTCTTGGGACTGTCAGGGCAGCACAGGTTTGAGGTGGGGGCAGGTTGGGTCTGGGACATATCCTCGTCCGTTCAGATATTTTGCAGGCAGCCGGCCACTCAGGGCCACAGCCCCTGGAGACAAAGACCGGCCCTTTTCCCTGGGAAAGAAAAGTGGCCAGCCCAGGTTCCTGATGTCAGTTTGTAGGGTTCCCTTGGGACTGTCAAGGCAGCACAGGTTTGAGGTGGGGGCAGGTTGGGTCTGGGACATATCCTCGTCCGTTCGGATATTTTGCAGGCAGCCGGCCACTCAGGGCCACAGCCCCCGGAGACAAAGACCGGCCCTTTTCCCTGGGAAAGAAAAGTGGCCAGCCCAGGTTCCTGATGTCAGTTTGTAGGGTTCCCTTGGGACTGTCAGGGCAGCACAGGTTTGAGGTGGGGGCAGGTTGGGTCTGGGACATATCCTCGTCCGTTCGGATATTTTGCAGGCAGCCGGCCACTCAGGGCCACAGCCCCTGGGGACAATGACCAGCCCTTTTCCCTGGGAAAGAAAAGTGGCCAGCCCAGGTTCCTGATGTCAGTTTGTAGGGTTCCCTTAGGACTTTCAGGGCAGCACAGGTTTGAGGTGGGGGCAGGTTGGGTCTGGGACATATCCTCGTCCGTTCGGATATTTTGCAGGCAGCCGGCCACTCACGGCCACTCAGGGCCACAGCCCCTGGAGACAAAGACCGGCCCTTTTCCCTGGGAAAGAAAAGTGGCCAGCCCAGGTTCCTGATGTCAGTTTGTAGGGTTCCCTTAGGACTTTCAGGGCAGCACAGGTTTGAGGTGGGGGCAGGTTGGGTCTGGGACATATCCTCGTCCGTTCGGATATTTTGCAGGCAGCCGGCCACTCAGGGCCACAGCCCCTGGAGACAAAGACCGGCCCTTTTCCCTGGGAAAGAAAAGTGGCCAGCCCAGGTTCCTGATGTCAGTTTGTAGGGTTCCCTTAGGACTTTCAGGGCAGCACAGGTTTGAGGTGGGGGCAGGTTGGGTCTGGGACATATCCTCGTCCGTTCGGATATTTTGCAGGCAGCCGGCCACTCAGGGCCACAGCCCCCGGAGACAAAGACCGGCCCTTTTCCCTGGGAAAGAAAAGTGGCCAGCCCAAGTTCCTGATGTCAGTTTGTAGGGTTCCCTTAGGACTTTCAGGGCAGCACAGGTTTGAGGTGAGGGCAGGTTGGGTCTGGGACATATCCTCGTCCGTTCGGATATTTTGCAGGCAGCCGGCCACTCAGGGCCACAGCCCCTGGAGACAAAGACCGGCCCTTTTCCCTGGGAAAGAAAAGTGGCCAGCCCAGGTTCCTGATGTCAGTTTGTAGGGCTCCCTTAGGACTTTCAGGGCAGCACAGGTTTGAGGTGGGGGCAGGTTGGGTCTGGGACATATCCTCGTCCGTTCGGATATTTTGCAGGCAGCCGGCCACTCACGGCCACTCAGGGCCACAGCCCCTGGAGACAAAGACCGGCCCTTTTCCCTGGGAAAGAAAAGTGGCCAGCCCAGGTTCCTGATGTCAGTTTGTAGGGTTCTCTTGGGACTGTCAGGGCAGCACAGGTTTGAGGTGGGGGCAGGTTGGGTCTGGGACATATCCTCGTCCGTTCAGATATTTTGCAGGCAGCCGGCCACTCAGGGCCACAGCCCCTGGAGACAAAGACCGGCCCTTTTCCCTGGGAAAGAAAAGTGGCCAGCCCAGGTTCCTGATGTCAGTTTGTAGGGTTCCCTTAGGACTTTCAGGGAAGCACAAGTTTGAGGTGGGGGCAGGTTGGGTCTGGGACATATCCTCGTCCGTTCGGATATTTTGCAGGCAGCCGGCCACTCACGGCCACTCAGGGCCACAGCCCCTGGAGACAAAGACCGGCCCTTTTCCCTGGGAAAGAAAAGTGGCCAGCCCAGGTTCCTGATGTCAGTTTGTAGGGTTCCCTTAGGACTTTCAGGGCAGCACAGGTTTGAGGTGGGGGCAGGTTGGGTCTGGGACATATCCTCGTCCGTTCGGATATTTTGCAGGCAGCCGGCCACTCAGGGCCACAGCCCCCGGAGACAAAGACCGGCCCTTTTCCCTGGGAAAGAAAAGTGGCCAGTCCAGGTTCCTGATGTCAGTTTGTAGGGTTCCCTTAGGACTTTCAGGGCAGCACAGGTTTGAGGTGGGGGCAGGTTGGGTCTGGGACATATCCTCGTCCGTTCGGATATTTTGCAGGCAGCCGGCCACTCAGGGCCACAGCCCCTGGGGACAATGACCAGCCCTTTTCCCTGGGAAAGAAAAGTGGCCAGCCCAGGTTCCTGATGTCAGTTTGTAGGGTTCCCTTAGGACTTTCAGGGCAGCACAGGTTTGAGGTGGGGGCAGGTTGGGTCTGGGACATATCCTCGTCCGTTCGGATATTTTGCAGGCAGCCGGCCACTCAGGGCCACAGCCCCTGGAGACAAAGACCGGCCCTTTTCCCTGGGAAAGAAAAGTGGCCAGCCCAGGTTCCTGATGTCAGTTTGTAGGGCTCCCTTAGGACTTTCAGGGCAGCACAGGTTTGAGGTGGGGGCAGGTTGGGTCTGGGACATATCCTCGTCCGTTCGGATATTTTGCAGGCAGCCGGCCACTCACGGCCACTCAGGGCCACAGCCCCTGGAGACAAAGACCGGCCCTTTTCCCTGGGAAAGAAAAGTGGCCAGCCCAGGTTCCTGATGTCAGTTTGTAGGGTTCTCTTGGGACTGTCAGGGCAGCACAGGTTTGAGGTGGGGGCAGGTTGGGTCTGGGACATATCCTCGTCCGTTCAGATATTTTGCAGGCAGCCGGCCACTCAGGGCCACAGCCCCTGGAGACAAAGACCGGCCCTTTTCCCTGGGAAAGAAAAGTGGCCAGCCCAGGTTCCTGATGTCAGTTTGTAGGGTTCCCTTGGGACTGTCAAGGCAGCACAGGTTTGAGGTGGGGGCAGGTTGGGTCTGGGACATATCCTCGTCCGTTCGGATATTTTGCAGGCAGCCGGCCACTCAGGGCCACAGCCCCCGGAGACAAAGACCGGCCCTTTTCCCTGGGAAAGAAAAGTGGCCAGCCCAGGTTCCTGATGTCAGTTTGTAGGGTTCCCTTGGGACTGTCAGGGCAGCACAGGTTTGAGGTGGGGGCAGGTTGGGTCTGGGACATATCCTCGTCCGTTCGGATATTTTGCAGGCAGCCGGCCACTCAGGGCCACAGCCCCTGGGGACAATGACCAGCCCTTTTCCCTGGGAAAGAAAAGTGGCCAGCCCAGGTTCCTGATGTCAGTTTGTAGGGTTCCCTTAGGACTTTCAGGGCAGCACAGGTTTGAGGTGGGGGCAGGTTGGGTCTGGGACATATCCTCGTCCGTTCGGATATTTTGCAGGCAGCCGGCCACTCACGGCCACTCAGGGCCACAGCCCCTGGAGACAAAGACCGGCCCTTTTCCCTGGGAAAGAAAAGTGGCCAGCCCAGGTTCCTGATGTCAGTTTGTAGGGTTCCCTTAGGACTTTCAGGGCAGCACAGGTTTGAGGTGGGGGCAGGTTGGGTCTGGGACATATCCTCGTCCGTTCGGATATTTTGCAGGCAGCCGGCCACTCAGGGCCACAGCCCCTGGAGACAAAGACCGGCCCTTTTCCCTGGGAAAGAAAAGTGGCCAGCCCAGGTTCCTGATGTCAGTTTGTAAGGTTCCCTTGGGACTGTCAGGGCAGCACAGGTTTGAGGTGGGGGCAGGTTGGGTCTGGGACATATCCTCGTCCGTTCGGATATTTTGCAGGCAGCCGGCCACTCAGGGCCTCAGCCCCTGGAGACAAAGACCGGCCCTTTTCCCTGGGAAAGAAAAGTGGCCAGCCCAGGTTCCTGATGTCAGTTTGTAGGGTTCCCTTAGGACTTTCAGGGCAGCACAGGTTTGAGGTGGGGGCAGGTTGGGTCAGGGACATATCCTCATCCGTTCGGATATTTTGCAGGCAGCCGGCCACTCAGGGCCACAGCCCCTGGTGACAATGACGGGCCCTTTTCCCCTGGGAAAGAAAAGTGGCCAGCCCAGGTTCCTGATGTCAGTTTGTAGGGTTCCCTTAGGACTTTCAGGGCAGCACAAGTTTGAGGTGGGGGCAGGTTGGGTCTGGGACATATCCTCATCCGTTCAGATATTTTGCAGGCAGCCGGCCACTCAGGGCCACAGCCCCCGGAGACAAAGACCGGCCCTTTTCCCTGGGAAAGAAAAGTGGCCAGCCCAGGTTCCTGATGTCAGTTTGTAGGGTTCCCTTAGGACTTTCAGGGCAGCACAGGTTTGAGGTGGGGGCAGGTTGGGTCTGGGACATATCCTCGTCCGTTCGGATATTTTGCAGGCAGCCGGCCACTCAGGGCCACAGCCCCCGGAGACAAAGACCGGCCCTTTTCCCTGGGAAAGAAAAGTGGCCAGCCCAAGTTCCTGATGTCAGTTTGTAGGGTTCCCTTAGGACTTTCAGGGCAGCACAGGTTTGAGGTGGGGGCAGGTTGGGTCTGGGACATATCCTCGTCCGTTCGGATATTTTGCAGGCAGCCGGCCACTCAGGGCCACAGCCCCTGGGGACATTGACGGGCCCTTTTCCCTGGGAAAGAAAAGTGGCCAGCCCAGGTTCCTGATGTCAGTTTGTAGGGTTCCCTTAGGACTTTCAGGGCAGCACAGGTTTGAGGTGGGGGCAGGTTGGGTCTGGGACATATCCTCGTCCGTTCGGATATTTTGCAGGCAGCCGGCCACTCAGGGCCACAGCCCCTGGGGACAAAGACCGGCCCTTTTCCCTGGGAAAGAAAAGTGGCCAGCCCAGGTTCCTGATGTCAGTTTGTAGGGCTCCCTTAGGACTTTCAGGGCAGCACAGGTTTGAGGTGGGGGCAGGTTGGGTCTGGGACATATCCTCGTCCGTTCGGATATTTTGCAGGCAGCCGGCCACTCACGGCCACTCAGGGCCACAGCCCCTGGAGACAAAGACCGGCCCTTTTCCCTGGGAAAGAAAAGTGGCCAGCCCAGGTTCCTGATGTCAGTTTGTAGGGTTCTCTTGGGACTGTCAGGGCAGCACAGGTTTGAGGTGGGGGCAGGTTGGGTCTGGGACATATCCTCGTCCGTTCAGATATTTTGCAGGCAGCCGGCCACTCAGGGCCACAGCCCCTGGAGACAAAGACCGGCCCTTTTCCCTGGGAAAGAAAAGTGGCCAGCCCAGGTTCCTGATGTCAGTTTGTAGGGTTCCCTTGGGACTGTCAAGGCAGCACAGGTTTGAGGTGGGGGCAGGTTGGGTCTGGGACATATCCTCGTCCGTTCGGATATTTTGCAGGCAGCCGGCCACTCAGGGCCACAGCCCCCGGAGACAAAGACCGGCCCTTTTCCCTGGGAAAGAAAAGTGGCCAGCCCAGGTTCCTGATGTCAGTTTGTAGGGTTCCCTTGGGACTGTCAGGGCAGCACAGGTTTGAGGTGGGGGCAGGTTGGGTCTGGGACATATCCTCGTCCGTTCGGATATTTTGCAGGCAGCCGGCCACTCAGGGCCACAGCCCCTGGGGACAATGACCAGCCCTTTTCCCTGGGAAAGAAAAGTGGCCAGCCCAGGTTCCTGATGTCAGTTTGTAGGGTTCCCTTAGGACTTTCAGGGCAGCACAGGTTTGAGGTGGGGGCAGGTTGGGTCTGGGACATATCCTCGTCCGTTCGGATATTTTGCAGGCAGCCGGCCACTCACGGCCACTCAGGGCCACAGCCCCTGGAGACAAAGACCGGCCCTTTTCCCTGGGAAAGAAAAGTGGCCAGCCCAGGTTCCTGATGTCAGTTTGTAGGGTTCCCTTAGGACTTTCAGGGCAGCACAGGTTTGAGGTGGGGGCAGGTTGGGTCTGGGACATATCCTCGTCCGTTCGGATATTTTGCAGGCAGCCGGCCACTCAGGGCCACAGCCCCTGGAGACAAAGACCGGCCCTTTTCCCTGGGAAAGAAAAGTGGCCAGCCCAGGTTCCTGATGTCAGTTTGTAAGGTTCCCTTGGGACTGTCAGGGCAGCACAGGTTTGAGGTGGGGGCAGGTTGGGTCTGGGACATATCCTCGTCCGTTCGGATATTTTGCAGGCAGCCGGCCACTCAGGGCCTCAGCCCCTGGAGACAAAGACCGGCCCTTTTCCCTGGGAAAGAAAAGTGGCCAGCCCAGGTTCCTGATGTCAGTTTGTAGGGTTCCCTTAGGACTTTCAGGGCAGCACAGGTTTGAGGTGGGGGCAGGTTGGGTCAGGGACATATCCTCATCCGTTCGGATATTTTGCAGGCAGCCGGCCACTCAGGGCCACAGCCCCTGGTGACAATGACGGGCCCTTTTCCCTGGGAAAGAAAAGTGGCCAGCCCAGGTTCCTGATGTCAGTTTGTAGGGTTCCCTTAGGACTTTCAGGGCAGCACAAGTTTGAGGTGGGGGCAGGTTGGGTCTGGGACATATCCTCATCCGTTCAGATATTTTGCAGGCAGCCGGCCACTCAGGGCCACAGCCCCCGGAGACAAAGACCGGCCCTTTTCCCTGGGAAAGAAAAGTGGCCAGCCCAGGTTCCTGATGTCAGTTTGTAGGGTTCCCTTAGGACTTTCAGGGCAGCACAGGTTTGAGGTGGGGGCAGGTTGGGTCTGGGACATATCCTCGTCCGTTCGGATATTTTGCAGGCAGCCGGCCACTCAGGGCCACAGCCCCCGGAGACAAAGACCGGCCCTTTTCCCTGGGAAAGAAAAGTGGCCAGCCCAAGTTCCTGATGTCAGTTTGTAGGGTTCCCTTAGGACTTTCAGGGCAGCACAGGTTTGAGGTGAGGGCAGGTTGGGTCTGGGACATATCCTCGTCCGTTCGGATATTTTGCAGGCAGCCGGCCACTCAGGGCCACAGCCCCTGGAGACAAAGACCGGCCCTTTTCCCTGGGAAAGAAAAGTGGCCAGCCCAGGTTCCTGATGTCAGTTTGTAGGGTTCCCTTAGGACTTTCAGGGCAGCACAGGTTTGAGGTGGGGGCAGGTTGGGTCTGGGACATATCCTCGTCCGTTCGGATATTTTGCAGGCAGCCGGCCACTCACGGCCACTCAGGGCCACAGCCCCTGGAGACAAAGACCGGCCCTTTTCCCTGGGAAAGAAAAGTGGCCAGCCCAGGTTCCTGATGTCAGTTTGTAGGGTTCTCTTGGGACTGTCAGGGCAGCACAGGTTTGAGGTGGGGGCAGGTTGGGTCTGGGACATATCCTCGTCCGTTCAGATATTTTGCAGGCAGCCGGCCACTCAGGGCCACAGCCCCTGGAGACAAAGACCGGCCCTTTTCCCTGGGAAAGAAAAGTGGCCAGCCCAGGTTCCTGATGTCAGTTTGTAGGGTTCCCTTAGGACTTTCAGGGAAGCACAAGTTTGAGGTGGGGGCAGGTTGGGTCTGGGACATATCCTCGTCCGTTCGGATATTTTGCAGGCAGCCGGCCACTCACGGCCACTCAGGGCCACAGCCCCTGGAGACAAAGACCGGCCCTTTTCCCTGGGAAAGAAAAGTGGCCAGCCCAGGTTCCTGATGTCAGTTTGTAGGGTTCCCTTAGGACTTTCAGGGCAGCACAGGTTTGAGGTGGGGGCAGGTTGGGTCTGGGACATATCCTCGTCCGTTCGGATATTTTGCAGGCAGCCGGCCACTCAGGGCCACAGCCCCCGGAGACAAAGACCGGCCCTTTTCCCTGGGAAAGAAAAGTGGCCAGTCCAGGTTCCTGATGTCAGTTTGTAGGGTTCCCTTAGGACTTTCAGGGCAGCACAGGTTTGAGGTGGGGGCAGGTTGGGTCTGGGACATATCCTCGTCCGTTCGGATATTTTGCAGGCAGCCGGCCACTCAGGGCCACAGCCCCTGGGGACATTGACGGGCCCTTTTCCCTGGGAAAGAAAAGTGGCCAGCCCAGGTTCCTGATGTCAGTTTGTAGGGTTCCCTTAGGACTTTCAGGGCAGCACAGGTTTGAGGTGGGGGCAGGTTGGGTCTGGGACATATCCTCGTCCGTTCGGATATTTTGCAGGCAGCCGGCCACTCAGGGCCACAGCCCCTGGGGACAATGACCAGCCCTTTTCCCTGGGAAAGAAAAGTGGCCAGCCCAGGTTCCTGATGTCAGTTTGTAGGGCTCCCTTAGGACTTTCAGGGCAGCACAGGTTTGAGGTGGGGGCAGGTTGGGTCTGGGACATATCCTCGTCCGTTCGGATATTTTGCAGGCAGCCGGCCACTCACGGCCACTCAGGGCCACAGCCCCTGGAGACAAAGACCGGCCCTTTTCCCTGGGAAAGAAAAGTGGCCAGCCCAGGTTCCTGATGTCAGTTTGTAGGGTTCTCTTGGGACTGTCAGGGCAGCACAGGTTTGAGGTGGGGGCAGGTTGGGTCTGGGACATATCCTCGTCCGTTCAGATATTTTGCAGGCAGCCGGCCACTCAGGGCCACAGCCCCTGGAGACAAAGACCGGCCCTTTTCCCTGGGAAAGAAAAGTGGCCAGCCCAGGTTCCTGATGTCAGTTTGTAGGGTTCCCTTAGGACTTTCAGGGCAGCACAGGTTTGAGGTGGGGGCAGGTTGGGTCTGGGACATATCCTCGTCCGTTCGGATATTTTGCAGGCAGCCGGCCACTCAGGGCCACAGCCCCCGGAGACAAAGACCGGCCCTTTTCCCTGGGAAAGAAAAGTGGCCAGCCCAGGTTCCTGATGTCAGTTTGTAGGGTTCCCTTGGGACTTTCAGGGCAGCACAGGTTTGAGGTGGGGGCAGGTTGGGTCTGGGACATATCCTCGTCCGTTCGGATATTTTGCAGGCAGCCGGCCACTCAGGGCCACAGCCCCTGGGGACAATGACCAGCCCTTTTCCCTGGGAAAGAAAAGTGGCCAGCCCAGGTTCCTGATGTCAGTTTGTAGGGTTCCCTTAGGACTTTCAGGGCAGCACAAGTTTGAGGTGGGGGCAGGTTGGGTCTGGGACATATCCTCGTCCGTTCGGATATTTTGCAGGCAGCCAGCCACTCAGGGCCACAGCCCCTGGGGACAATGACGGGCCCTTTTCCCTGGGAAAGAAAAGTGGCCAGCCCAGGTTCCTGATGTCAGTTTGTAGGGTTCCCTTAGGACTTTCAGGGCAGCACAGGTTTGAGGTGGGGGCAGGTTGGGTCTGGGACATATCCTCGTCCGTTCGGATATTTTGCAGGCAGCCGGCCACTCAGGGCCACAGCCCCTGGGGACAATGACCAGCCCTTTTCCCTGGGAAAGAAAAGTGGCCAGCCCAGGTTCCTGATGTCAGTTTGTAGGGTTCCCTTAGGACTTTCAGGGCAGCACAGGTTTGAGGTGGGGGCAGGTTGGGTCTGGGACATATCCTCATCCGTTCAGATATTTTGCAGGCAGCCGGCCACTCAGCCGGCCACAGCCCCTGGAGACAAAGACCGGCCCTTTTCCCTGGGAAAGAAAAGTGGCCAGCCCAGGTTCCTGATGTCAGTTTGTAGGGTTCCCTTAGGACTTTCAGGGCAGCACAGGTTTGAGGTGGGGGCAGGTTGGGTCTGGGACATATCCTCGTCCGTTCGGATATTTTGCAGGCAGCCGGCCACTCAGGGCCACAGCCCCCGGAGACAAAGACCGGCCCTTTTCCCTGGGAAAGAAAAGTGGCCAGCCCAGGTTCCTGATGTCAGTTTGTAGGGTTCCCTTAGGACTTTCAGGGCAGCACAGGTTTGAGGTGGGGGCAGGTTGGGTCTGGGACATATCCTCGTCCGTTCGGATATTTTGCAGGCAGCCGGCCACTCACGGCCACTCAGGGCCACAGCCCCTGGAGACAAAGACCGGCCCTTTTCCCTGGGAAAGAAAAGTGGCCAGCCCAGGTTCCTGATGTCAGTTTGTAGGGTTCCCTTAGGACTTTCAGGGCAGCACAGGTTTGAGGTGGGGGCAGGTTGGGTCTGGGACATATCCTCGTCCGTTCGGATATTTTGCAGGCAGCCGGCCACTCAGGGCCACAGCCCCTGGGGACATTGACGGGCCCTTTTCCCTGGGAAAGAAAAGTGGCCAGCCCAGGTTCCTGATGTCAGTTTGTAGGGTTCCCTTAGGACTTTCAGGGCAGCACAGGTTTGAGGTGGGGGCAGGTTGGGTCTGGGACATATCCTCGTCCGTTCGGATATTTTGCAGGCAGCCGGCCACTCAGGGCCACAGCCCCTGGGGACAATGACCAGCCCTTTTCCCTGGGAAAGAAAAGTGGCCAGCCCAGGTTCCTGATGTCAGTTTGTAGGGCTCCCTTAGGACTTTCAGGGCAGCACAGGTTTGAGGTGGGGGCAGGTTGGGTCTGGGACATATCCTCGTCCGTTCGGATATTTTGCAGGCAGCCGGCCACTCACGGCCACTCAGGGCCACAGCCCCTGGAGACAAAGACCGGCCCTTTTCCCTGGGAAAGAAAAGTGGCCAGCCCAGGTTCCTGATGTCAGTTTGTAGGGTTCTCTTGGGACTGTCAGGGCAGCACAGGTTTGAGGTGGGGGCAGGTTGGGTCTGGGACATATCCTCATCCGTTCGGATATTTTGCAGGCAGCCGGCCACTCAGGGCCACAGCCTCTGGGGACAATGACCAGCCCTTTTCCCTGGGAAAGAAAAGTGGCCAGCCCAGGTTCCTGATGTCAGTTTGTAGGGTTCCCTTAGGACTTTCAGGGCAGCACAAGTTTGAGGTGGGGGCAGGTTGGGTCTGGGACATATCCTCATCCGTTCAGATATTTTGCAGGCAGCCGGCCACTCAGGGCCACAGCCCCTGGAGACAAAGACCGGCCCTTTTCCCTGGGAAAGAAAAGTGGCCAGCCCAGGTTCCTGATGTCAGTTTGTAAGGTTCCCTTGGGACTGTCAGGGCAGCACAGGTTTGAGGTGGGGGCAGGTTGGGACATATCCTCGTCCGTTCGGATATTTTGCAGGCAGCCGGCCACTCAGGGCCACAGCCCCTGGGGACAATGACCAGCCCTTTTCCCTGGGAAAGAAAAGTGGCCAGCCCAGGTTCCTGATGTCAGTTTGTAGGGTTCCCTTAGGACTTTCAGGGCAGCACAGGTTTGAGGGTGGGGGCAGGTTGGGTCTGGGACATATCCTCGTCCGTTCGGATATTTTGCAGGCAGCCGGCCACTCAGGGCCACAGCCCCTGGGGACAATGACCAGCCCTTTTCCCTGGGAAAGAAAAGTGGCCAGCCCAGGTTCCTGATGTCAGTTTGTAGGGTTCCCTTAGGACTTTCAGGGCAGCACAGGTTTGAGGTGGGGGCAGGTTGGGTCTGGGACATATCCTCGTCCGTTCGGATATTTTGCAGGCAGCCGGCCACTCACGGCCACTCAGGGCCACAGCCCCTGGAGACAAAGACCGGCCCTTTTCCCCTGGGAAAGAAAAGTGGCCAGCCCAGGTTCCTGATGTCAGTTTGTAGGGTTCCCTTAGGACTTTCAGGGCAGCACAGGTTTGAGGTGGGGGCAGGTTGGGTCTGGGACATATCCTCGTCCGTTCGGATATTTTGCAGGCAGCCGGCCACTCAGGGCCACAGCCCCTGGAGACAAAGACGGCCCTTTTCCCTGGGAAAGAAAAGTGGCCAGCCCAGGTTCCTGATGTCAGTTTGTAGGGTTCCCTTAGGACTTTCAGGGCAGCACAGGTTTGAGGTGGGGGCAGGTTGGGTCTGGGACATATCCTCGTCCGTTCGGATATTTTGCAGGCAGCTGGCCACTCAGGGCCAAAGCCCCCGGAGACAAAGACCGGCCCTTTTCCCTGGGAAAGAAAAGTGGCCAGCCCAGGTTCCTGATGTCAGTTTGTAGGGTTCCCTTGGGACTTTCAGGGCAGCACAGGTTTGAGGTGGGGGCAGGTTGGGTCTGGGACATATCCTCGTCCGTTCGGATATTTTGCAGGCAGCCGGCCACTCAGGGCCACAGCCCCTGGGGACAATGACCAGCCCTTTTCCCTGGGAAAGAAAAGTGGCCAGCCCAGGTTCCTGATGTCAGTTTGTAGGGTTCCCTTAGGACTTTCAGGGCAGCACAGGTTTGAGGTGGGGGGCAGGTTGGGTCTGGGACATATCCTCGTCCGTTCGGATATTTTGCAGGCAGCCGGCCACTCACGGCCACTCAGGGCCACAGCCCCTGGAGACAAAGACCGGCCCTTTTCCCCTGGGAAAGAAAAGTGGCCAGCCCAGGTTCCTGATGTCAGTTTGTAGGGTTCTCTTGGGACTGTCAGGGCAGCACAGGTTTGAGGTGGGGGCAGGTTGGGTCTGGGACATATCCTCGTCCGTTCAGATATTTTGCAGGCAGCCGGGCCACTCAGGGCCACAGCCCCTGGAGACAAAGACCGGCCCTTTTCCCTGGGAAAGAAAAGTGGCCAGCCCAGGTTCCTGATGTCAGTTTGTAGGGTTCCCCTTAGGACTTTCAGGGCAGCACAAGTTTGAGGTGGGGGCAGGTTGGGTCTGGGACATATCCTCGTCCGTTCGGATATTTTGCAGGCAGCCGGCCACTCACGGCCACTCAGGGCCACAGCCCCTGGAGACAAAGACCGGCCCTTTTCCCTGGGAAAGAAAAGTGGCCAGCCCAGGTTCCTGATGTCAGTTTGTAGGGTTCCCTTAGGACTTTCAGGGCCGCACAGGTTTGAGGTGGGGGCAGGTTGGGTCTGGGACATATCCTCGTCCGTTCGGATATTTTGCAGGCAGCCGGCCACTCAGGGCCACAGCCCCTGGGGACAATGACCAGCCCTTTTCCCTGGGAAAGAAAAGTGGCCAGCCCAGGTTCCTGATGTCAGTTTGTAGGGTTCCCTTAGGACTTTCAGGGCAGCACAGGTTTGAGGTGGGGGCAGGTTGGGTCTGGGACATATCCTCGTCCGTTCGGATATTTTGCAGGCAGCCGGCCACTCAGGGCCACAGCCCCTGGGGACAATGACCAGCCCTTTTCCCTGGGAAAGAAAAGTGGCCAGCCCAGGTTCCTGATGTCAGTTTGTAGGGTTCCCTTAGGACTTTCAGGGCAGCACAGGTTTGAGGTGGGGGCAGGTTGGGTCTGGGACATATCCTCGTCCGTTCGGATATTTTGCAGGCAGCCGGCCACTCACGGCCACTCAGGGCCACAGCCCCTGGAGACAAAGACCGGCCCTTTTCCCTGGGAAAGAAAAGTGGCCAGCCCAGGTTCCTGATGTCAGTTTGTAGGGTTCCCTTAGGACTTTCAGGGCAGCACAGGTTTGAGGTGGGGGCAGGTTGGGTCTGGGACATATCCTCGTCCGTTCGGATATTTTGCAGGCAGCCGGCCACTCAGGGCCACAGCCCCTGGAGACAAAGACCGGCCCTTTTCCCTGGGAAAGAAAAGTGGCCAGCCCAGGTTCCTGATGTCAGTTTGTAGGGTTCCCTTAGGACTTTCAGGGCAGCACAGGTTTGAGGTGGGGGCAGGTTGGGTCTGGGACATATCCTCGTCCGTTCGGATATTTTGCAGGCAGCTGGCCACTCAGGGCCACAGCCCCCGGAGACAAAGACCGGCCCTTTTCCCTGGGAAAGAAAAGTGGCCAGCCCAGGTTCCTGATGTCAGTTTGTAGGGTTCCCTTGGGACTTTCAGGGCAGCACAGGTTTGAGGTGGGGGCAGGTTGGGTCTGGGACATATCCTCGTCCGTTCGGATATTTTGCAGGCAGCCGGCCACTCAGGGCCACAGCCCCTGGGGACAATGACCAGCCCTTTTCCCCTGGGAAAGAAAAGTGGCCAGCCCAGGTTCCTGATGTCAGTTTGTAGGGTTCCCTTAGGACTTTCAGGGCAGCACAAGTTTGAGGTGGGGGCAGGTTGGGTCTGGGACATATCCTCGTCCGTTCGGATATTTTGCAGGCAGCCGGCCACTCACGGCCACTCAGGGCCACAGCCCCTGGAGACAAAGACCGGCCCTTTTCCCTGGGAAAGAAAAGTGGCCAGCCCAGGTTCCTGATGTCAGTTTGTAGGGTTCCCTTAGGACTTTCAGGGCAGCACAGGTTTGAGGTGGGGGCAGGTTGGGTCTGGGACATATCCTCGTCCGTTCGGATATTTTGCAGGCAGCCGGCCACTCAGGGCCACAGCCCCTGGGGACAATGACGGGCCCTTTTCCCTGGGAAAGAAAAGTGGCCAGCCCAGGTTCCTGATGTCAGTTTGTAGGGTTCCCTTAGGACTTTCAGGGCAGCACAGGTTTGAGGTGGGGGCAGGTTGGGTCTGGGACATATCCTCGTCCGTTCGGATATTTTGCAGGCAGCCGGCCACTCAGGGCCACAGCCCCTGGGGACAATGACCAGCCCTTTTCCCTGGGAAAGAAAAGTGGCCAGCCCAGGTTCCTGATGTCAGTTTGTAGGGTTCCCTTAGGACTTTCAGGGCAGCACAGGTTTGAGGTGGGGGCAGGTTGGGTCTGGGACATATCCTCGTCCGTTCGGATATTTTGCAGGCAGCCGGCCACTCAGCCGGCCACAGCCCCTGGAGACAAAGACCGGCCCTTTTCCCTGGGAAAGAAAAGTGGCCAGCCCAGGTTCCTGATGTCAGTTTGTAGGGTTCCCTTAGGACTTTCAGGGCAGCACAGGTTTGAGGTGGGGGCAGGTTGGGTCTGGGACATATCCTCGTCCGTTCGGATATTTTGCAGGCAGCCGGCCACTCAGGGCCACAGCCCCCGGAGACAAAGACCGGCCCTTTTCCCTGGGAAAGAAAAGTGGCCAGCCCAGGTTCCTGATGTCAGTTTGTAGGGTTCCCTTAGGACTTTCAGGGCAGCACAGGTTTGAGGTGGGGGCAGGTTGGGTCTGGGACATATCCTCGTCCGTTCGGATATTTTGCAGGCAGCCGGCCACTCAGGGCCACAGCCCCTGGGGACAATGACCAGCCCTTTTCCCTGGGAAAGAAAAGTGGCCAGCCCAGGTTCCTGATGTCAGTTTGTAGGGTTCCCTTAGGACTTTCAGGGCAGCACAGGTTTGAGGTGGGGGCAGGTTGGGTCTGGGACATATCCTCGTCCGTTCGGATATTTTGCAGGCAGCCGGCCACTCAGGGCCACAGCCCCTGGGGACAATGACCAGCCCTTTTCCCTGGGAAAGAAAAGTGGCCAGCCCAGGTTCCTGATGTCAGTTTGTAGGGTTCCCTTAGGACTTTCAGGGCAGCACAGGTTTGAGGTGAGGGCAGGTTGGGTCTGGGACATATCCTCGTCCGTTCAAATATTTTGCAGGCAGCCGGCCACTCAGGGCCACAGCCCCTGGAGACAAAGACCGGCCCTTTTCCCTGGGAAAGAAAAGTGGCCAGCCCAGGTTCCTGATGTCAGTTTGTAGGGTTCCCTTAGGACTTTCAGGGCAGCACAGGTTTGAGGTGGGGGCAGGTTGGGTCTGGGACATATCCTCGTCCGTTCAGATATTTTGCAGGCAGCCGGCCACTCAGGGCCACAGCCCCTGGAGACAAAGACCGGCCCTTTTCCCTGGGAAAGAAAAGTGGCCAGCCCAGGTTCCTGATGTCAGTTTGTAGGGTTCCCTTAGGACTTTCAGGGCAGCACAGGTTTGAGGTGGGGGCAGGTTGGGTCTGGGACATATCCTCGTCCGTTCGGATATTTTGCAGGCAGCCGGCCACTCACGGCCACTCAGGGCCACAGCCCCTGGAGACAAAGACCGGCCCTTTTCCCTGGGAAAGAAAAGTGGCCAGCCCAGGTTCCTGATGTCAGTTTGTAGGGTTCTCTTGGGACTGTCAGGGCAGCACAGGTTTGAGGTGGGGGCAGGTTGGGTCTGGGACATATCCTCGTCCGTTCAGATATTTTGCAGGCAGCCGGCCACTCACGGCCACAGCCCCTGGAGACAAAGACCGGCCCTTTTCCCTGGGAAAGAAAAGTGGCCAGCCCAGGTTCCTGATGTCAGTTTGTAGGGTTCCCTTAGGACTTTCAGGGCAGCACAGGTTTGAGGTGGGGGCAGGTTGGGTCTGGGACATATCCTCGTCCGTTCGGATATTTTGCAGGCAGCCGGCCACTCAGGGCCACAGCCCCCGGAGACAAAGACCGGCCCTTTTCCCTGGGAAAGAAAAGTGGCCAGCCCAGGTTCCTGATGTCAGTTTGTAGGGTTCCCTTGGGACTTTCAGGGCAGCACAGGTTTGAGGTGGGGGCAGGTTGGGTCTGGGACATATCCTCGTCCGTTCGGATATTTTGCAGGCAGCCGGCCACTCACGGCCACTCAGGGCCACAGCCCCTGGAGACAAAGACCGGCCCTTTTCCCTGGGAAAGAAAAGTGGCCAGCCCAGGTTCCTGATGTCAGTTTGTAGGGTTCTCTTGGGACTGTCAGGGCAGCACAGGTTTGAGGTGGGGGCAGGTTGGGTCTGGGACATATCCTCGTCCGTTCAGATATTTTGCAGGCAGCCGGCCACTCACGGCCACAGCCCCTGGAGACAAAGACCGGCCCTTTTCCCTGGGAAAGAAAAGTGGCCAGCCCAGGTTCCTGATGTCAGTTTGTAGGGTTCCCTTAGGACTTTCAGGGCAGCACAGGTTTGAGGTGGGGGCAGGTTGGGTCTGGGACATATCCTCGTCCGTTCGGATATTTTGCAGGCAGCCGGCCACTCAGGGCCACAGCCCCCGGAGACAAAGACCGGCCCTTTTCCCTGGGAAAGAAAAGTGGCCAGCCCAGGTTCCTGATGTCAGTTTGTAGGGTTCCCTTGGGACTTTCAGGGCAGCACAGGTTTGAGGTGGGGGCAGGTTGGGTCTGGGACATATCCTCGTCCGTTCGGATATTTTGCAGGCAGCCGGCCACTCACGGCCACTCAGGGCCACAGCCCCTGGAGACAAAGACCGGCCCTTTTCCCTGGGAAAGAAAAGTGGCCAGCCCAGGTTCCTGATGTCAGTTTGTAGGGTTCCCTTAGGACTTTCAGGGCAGCACAGGTTTGAGGTGGGGGCAGGTTGGGTCTGGGACATATCCTCGTCCGTTCGGATATTTTGCAGGCAGCCGGCCACTCAGGGCCACAGCCCCTGGGGACAATGACGGGCCCTTTTCCCTGGGAAAGAAAAGTGGCCAGCCCAGGTTCCTGATGTCAGTTTGTAGGGTTCCCTTAGGACTTTCAGGGCAGCACAGGTTTGAGGTGGGGGCAGGTTGGGTCTGGGACATATCCTCGTCCGTTCGGATATTTTGCAGGCAGCCGGCCACTCAGGGCCACAGCCCCTGGGGACAATGACCAGCCCTTTTCCCTGGGAAAGAAAAGTGGCCAGCCCAGGTTCCTGATGTCAGTTTGTAGGGTTCCCTTAGGACTTTCAGGGCAGCACAGGTTTGAGGTGGGGGCAGGTTGGGTCTGGGACATATCCTCATCCGTTCAGATATTTTGCAGGCAGCCGGCCACTCAGCCGGCCACAGCCCCTGGAGACAAAGACCGGCCCTTTTCCCTGGGAAAGAAAAGTGGCCAGCCCAGGTTCCTGATGTCAGTTTGTAGGGTTCCCTTAGGACTTTCAGGGCAGCACAGGTTTGAGGTGGGGGCAGGTTGGGTCTGGGACATATCCTCGTCCGTTCGGATATTTTGCAGGCAGCCGGCCACTCAGGGCCACAGCCCCTGGAGACAAAGACCGGCCCTTTTCCCTGGGAAAGAAAAGTGGCCAGCCCAGGTTCCTGATGTCAGTTTGTAGGGTTCCCTTAGGACTTTCAGGGCAGCACAGGTTTGAGGTGGGGGCAGGTTGGGTCTGGGACATATCCTCGTCCGTTCGGATATTTTGCAGGCAGCCGGCCACTCAGGGCCACAGCCCCTGGGGACAATGACCAGCCCTTTTCCCTGGGAAAGAAAAGTGGCCAGCCCAGGTTCCTGATGTCAGTTTGTAGGGCTCCCTTAGGACTTTCAGGGCAGCACAGGTTTGAGGTGGGGGCAGGTTGGGTCTGGGACATATCCTCGTCCGTTCGGATATTTTGCAGGCAGCCGGCCACTCACGGCCACTCAGGGCCACAGCCCCTGGAGACAAAGACCGGCCCTTTTCCCTGGGAAAGAAAAGTGGCCAGCCCAGGTTCCTGATGTCAGTTTGTAGGGTTCTCTTGGGACTGTCAGGGCAGCACAGGTTTGAGGTGGGGGCAGGTTGGGTCTGGGACATATCCTCGTCCGTTCGGATATTTTGCAGGCAGCCGGCCACTCAGGGCCACAGCCCCTGGAGACAAAGACCGGCCCTTTTCCCTGGGAAAGAAAAGTGGCCAGCCCAGGTTCCTGATGTCAGTTTGTAGGGTTCCCTTAGGACTTTCAGGGCAGCACAAGTTTGAGGTGGGGGCAGGTTGGGTCTGGGACATATCCTCGTCCGTTCGGATATTTTGCAGGCAGCCGGCCACTCACGGCCACTCAGGGCCACAGCCCCTGGAGACAAAGACCGGCCCTTTTCCCTGGGAAAGAAAAGTGGCCAGCCCAGGTTCCTGATGTCAGTTTGTAGGGTTCCCTTAGGACTTTCAGGGCCGCACAGGTTTGAGGTGGGGGCAGGTTGGGTCTGGGACATATCCTCGTCCGTTCGGATATTTTGCAGGCAGCCGGCCACTCAGGGCCACAGCCCCTGGGGACAATGACCAGCCCTTTTCCCTGGGAAAGAAAAGTGGCCAGCCCAGGTTCCTGATGTCAGTTTGTAGGGTTCCCTTAGGACTTTCAGGGCAGCACAGGTTTGAGGTGGGGGCAGGTTGGGTCTGGGACATATCCTCGTCCGTTCGGATATTTTGCAGGCAGCCGGCCACTCAGGGCCACAGCCCCTGGGGACAATGACCAGCCCTTTTCCCTGGGAAAGAAAAGTGGCCAGCCCAGGTTCCTGATGTCAGTTTGTAGGGTTCCCTTAGGACTTTCAGGGCAGCACAGGTTTGAGGTGGGGGCAGGTTGGGTCTGGGACATATCCTCGTCCGTTCGGATATTTTGCAGGCAGCCGGCCACTCACGGCCACTCAGGGCCACAGCCCCTGGAGACAAAGACCGGCCCTTTTCCCTGGGAAAGAAAAGTGGCCAGCCCAGGTTCCTGATGTCAGTTTGTAGGGTTCCCTTAGGACTTTCAGGGCAGCACAGGTTTGAGGTGGGGGCAGGTTGGGTCTGGGACATATCCTCGTCCGTTCGGATATTTTGCAGGCAGCCGGCCACTCAGGGCCACAGCCCCTGGAGACAAAGACCGGCCCTTTTCCCTGGGAAAGAAAAGTGGCCAGCCCAGGTTCCTGATGTCAGTTTGTAGGGTTCCCTTAGGACTTTCAGGGCAGCACAGGTTTGAGGTGGGGGCAGGTTGGGTCTGGGACATATCCTCGTCCGTTCGGATATTTTGCAGGCAGCCGGCCACTCAGGGCCACAGCCCCCGGAGACAAAGACCGGCCCTTTTCCCTGGGAAAGAAAAGTGGCCAGCCCAGGTTCCTGATGTCAGTTTGTAGGGTTCCCTTGGGACTTTCAGGGCAGCACAGGTTTGAGGTGGGGGCAGGTTGGGTCTGGGACATATCCTCGTCCGTTCGGATATTTTGCAGGCAGCCGGCCACTCAGGGCCACAGCCCCTGGGGACAATGACCAGCCCTTTTCCCTGGGAAAGAAAAGTGGCCAGCCCAGGTTCCTGATGTCAGTTTGTAGGGTTCCCTTAGGACTTTCAGGGCAGCACAAGTTTGAGGTGGGGGCAGGTTGGGTCTGGGACATATCCTCGTCCGTTCGGATATTTTGCAGGCAGCCGGCCACTCACGGCCACTCAGGGCCACAGCCCCTGGAGACAAAGACCGGCCCTTTTCCCTGGGAAAGAAAAGTGGCCAGCCCAGGTTCCTGATGTCAGTTTGTAGGGTTCCCTTAGGACTTTCAGGGCAGCACAGGTTTGAGGTGGGGGCAGGTTGGGTCTGGGACATATCCTCGTCCGTTCGGATATTTTGCAGGCAGCCGGCCACTCAGGGCCACAGCCCCTGGGGACAATGACGGGCCCTTTTCCCTGGGAAAGAAAAGTGGCCAGCCCAGGTTCCTGATGTCAGTTTGTAGGGTTCCCTTAGGACTTTCAGGGCAGCACAGGTTTGAGGTGGGGGCAGGTTGGGTCTGGGACATATCCTCGTCCGTTCGGATATTTTGCAGGCAGCCGGCCACTCACGGCCACTCAGGGCCACAGCCCCTGGAGACAAAGACCGGCCCTTTTCCCTGGGAAAGAAAAGTGGCCAGCCCAGGTTCCTGATGTCAGTTTGTAGGGTTCTCTTGGGACTGTCAGGGCAGCACAGGTTTGAGGTGGGGGCAGGTTGGGTCTGGGACATATCCTCGTCCGTTCAGATATTTTGCAGGCAGCCGGCCACTCAGGGCCACAGCCCCTGGAGACAAAGACCGGCCCTTTTCCCTGGGAAAGAAAAGTGGCCAGCCCAGGTTCCTGATGTCAGTTTGTAGGGTTCCCTTAGGACTTTCAGGGCAGCACAAGTTTGAGGTGGGGGCAGGTTGGGTCTGGGACATATCCTCGTCCGTTCGGATATTTTGCAGGCAGCCGGCCACTCACGGCCACTCAGGGCCACAGCCCCTGGAGACAAAGACCGGCCCTTTTCCCTGGGAAAGAAAAGTGGCCAGCCCAGGTTCCTGATGTCAGTTTGTAGGGTTCCCTTAGGACTTTCAGGGCCGCACAGGTTTGAGGTGGGGGCAGGTTGGGTCTGGGACATATCCTCGTCCGTTCGGATATTTTGCAGGCAGCCGGCCACTCAGGGCCACAGCCCCTGGGGACAATGACCAGCCCTTTTCCCTGGGAAAGAAAAGTGGCCAGCCCAGGTTCCTGATGTCAGTTTGTAGGGTTCCCTTAGGACTTTCAGGGCAGCACAGGTTTGAGGTGGGGGCAGGTTGGGTCTGGGACATATCCTCGTCCGTTCGGATATTTTGCAGGCAGCCGGCCACTCAGGGCCACAGCCCCTGGGGACAATGACCAGCCCTTTTCCCTGGGAAAGAAAAGTGGCCAGCCCAGGTTCCTGATGTCAGTTTGTAGGGTTCCCTTAGGACTTTCAGGGCAGCACAGGTTTGAGGTGGGGGCAGGTTGGGTCTGGGACATATCCTCGTCCGTTCGGATATTTTGCAGGCAGCCGGCCACTCACGGCCACTCAGGGCCACAGCCCCTGGAGACAAAGACCGGCCCTTTTCCCTGGGAAAGAAAAGTGGCCAGCCCAGGTTCCTGATGTCAGTTTGTAGGGTTCCCTTAGGACTTTCAGGGCAGCACAGGTTTGAGGTGGGGGCAGGTTGGGTCTGGGACATATCCTCGTCCGTTCGGATATTTTGCAGGCAGCCGGCCACTCAGGGCCACAGCCCCTGGAGACAAAGACCGGCCCTTTTCCCTGGGAAAGAAAAGTGGCCAGCCCAGGTTCCTGATGTCAGTTTGTAGGGTTCCCTTAGGACTTTCAGGGCAGCACAGGTTTGAGGTGGGGGCAGGTTGGGTCTGGGACATATCCTCGTCCGTTCGGATATTTTGCAGGCAGCTGGCCACTCAGGGCCACAGCCCCCGGAGACAAAGACCGGCCCTTTTCCCTGGGAAAGAAAAGTGGCCAGCCCAGGTTCCTGATGTCAGTTTGTAGGGTTCCCTTAGGACTTTCAGGGCAGCACAAGTTTGAGGTGGGGGCAGGTTGGGTCTGGGACATATCCTCGTCCGTTCGGATATTTTGCAGGCAGCCGGCCACTCACGGCCACTCAGGGCCACAGCCCCTGGAGACAAAGACCGGCCCTTTTCCCTGGGAAAGAAAAGTGGCCAGCCCAGGTTCCTGATGTCAGTTTGTAGGGTTCTCTTGGGACTGTCAGGGCAGCACAGGTTTGAGGTGGGGGCAGGTTGGGTCTGGGACATATCCTCGTCCGTTCAGATATTTTGCAGGCAGCCGGCCACTCAGGGCCACAGCCCCTGGAGACAAAGACCGGCCCTTTTCCCTGGGAAAGAAAAGTGGCCAGCCCAGGTTCCTGATGTCAGTTTGTAGGGTTCCCTTAGGACTTTCAGGGCAGCACAAGTTTGAGGTGGGGGCAGGTTGGGTCTGGGACATATCCTCGTCCGTTCGGATATTTTGCAGGCAGCCGGCCACTCACGGCCACTCAGGGCCACAGCCCCTGGAGACAAAGACCGGCCCTTTTCCCTGGGAAAGAAAAGTGGCCAGCCCAGGTTCCTGATGTCAGTTTGTAGGGTTCCCTTAGGACTTTCAGGGCCGCACAGGTTTGAGGTGGGGGCAGGTTGGGTCTGGGACATATCCTCGTCCGTTCGGATATTTTGCAGGCAGCCGGCCACTCAGGGCCACAGCCCCTGGGGACAATGACCAGCCCTTTTCCCTGGGAAAGAAAAGTGGCCAGCCCAGGTTCCTGATGTCAGTTTGTAGGGTTCCCTTAGGACTTTCAGGGCAGCACAGGTTTGAGGTGGGGGCAGGTTGGGTCTGGGACATATCCTCGTCCGTTCGGATATTTTGCAGGCAGCCGGCCACTCAGGGCCACAGCCCCTGGGGACAATGACCAGCCCTTTTCCCTGGGAAAGAAAAGTGGCCAGCCCAGGTTCCTGATGTCAGTTTGTAGGGTTCCCTTAGGACTTTCAGGGCAGCACAGGTTTGAGGTGGGGGCAGGTTGGGTCTGGGACATATCCTCGTCCGTTCGGATATTTTGCAGGCAGCCGGCCACTCACGGCCACTCAGGGCCACAGCCCCTGGAGACAAAGACCGGCCCTTTTCCCTGGGAAAGAAAAGTGGCCAGCCCAGGTTCCTGATGTCAGTTTGTAGGGTTCCCTTAGGACTTTCAGGGCAGCACAGGTTTGAGGTGGGGGCAGGTTGGGTCTGGGACATATCCTCGTCCGTTCGGATATTTTGCAGGCAGCTGGCCACTCAGGGCCAAAGCCCCCGGAGACAAAGACCGGCCCTTTTCCCTGGGAAAGAAAAGTGGCCAGCCCAGGTTCCTGATGTCAGTTTGTAGGGTTCCCTTGGGACTTTCAGGGCAGCACAGGTTTGAGGTGGGGGCAGGTTGGGTCTGGGACATATCCTCGTCCGTTCGGATATTTTGCAGGCAGCCGGCCACTCAGGGCCACAGCCCCTGGGGACAATGACCAGCCCTTTTCCCTGGGAAAGAAAAGTGGCCAGCCCAGGTTCCTGATGTCAGTTTGTAGGGTTCCCTTAGGACTTTCAGGGCAGCACAAGTTTGAGGTGGGGGCAGGTTGGGTCTGGGACATATCCTCGTCCGTTCGGATATTTTGCAGGCAGCCGGCCACTCACGGCCACTCAGGGCCACAGCCCCTGGAGACAAAGACCGGCCCTTTTCCCTGGGAAAGAAAAGTGGCCAGCCCAGGTTCCTGATGTCAGTTTGTAGGGTTCTCTTGGGACTGTCAGGGCAGCACAGGTTTGAGGTGGGGGCAGGTTGGGTCTGGGACATATCCTCGTCCGTTCAGATATTTTGCAGGCAGCCGGCCACTCAGGGCCACAGCCCCTGGAGACAAAGACCGGCCCTTTTCCCTGGGAAAGAAAAGTGGCCAGCCCAGGTTCCTGATGTCAGTTTGTAGGGTTCCCTTAGGACTTTCAGGGCAGCACAAGTTTGAGGTGGGGGCAGGTTGGGTCTGGGACATATCCTCGTCCGTTCGGATATTTTGCAGGCAGCCGGCCACTCACGGCCACTCAGGGCCACAGCCCCTGGAGACAAAGACCGGCCCTTTTCCCTGGGAAAGAAAAGTGGCCAGCCCAGGTTCCTGATGTCAGTTTGTAGGGTTCCCTTAGGACTTTCAGGGCCGCACAGGTTTGAGGTGGGGGCAGGTTGGGTCTGGGACATATCCTCGTCCGTTCGGATATTTTGCAGGCAGCCGGCCACTCAGGGCCACAGCCCCTGGGGACAATGACCAGCCCTTTTCCCTGGGAAAGAAAAGTGGCCAGCCCAGGTTCCTGATGTCAGTTTGTAGGGTTCCCTTAGGACTTTCAGGGCAGCACAGGTTTGAGGTGGGGGCAGGTTGGGTCTGGGACATATCCTCGTCCGTTCGGATATTTTGCAGGCAGCCGGCCACTCAGGGCCACAGCCCCTGGGGACAATGACCAGCCCTTTTCCCTGGGAAAGAAAAGTGGCCAGCCCAGGTTCCTGATGTCAGTTTGTAGGGTTCCCTTAGGACTTTCAGGGCAGCACAGGTTTGAGGTGGGGGCAGGTTGGGTCTGGGACATATCCTCGTCCGTTCGGATATTTTGCAGGCAGCCGGCCACTCACGGCCACTCAGGGCCACAGCCCCTGGAGACAAAGACCGGCCCTTTTCCCTGGGAAAGAAAAGTGGCCAGCCCAGGTTCCTGATGTCAGTTTGTAGGGTTCCCTTAGGACTTTCAGGGCAGCACAGGTTTGAGGTGGGGGCAGGTTGGGTCTGGGACATATCCTCGTCCGTTCGGATATTTTGCAGGCAGCCGGCCACTCAGGGCCACAGCCCCTGGAGACAAAGACCGGCCCTTTTCCCTGGGAAAGAAAAGTGGCCAGCCCAGGTTCCTGATGTCAGTTTGTAGGGTTCCCTTAGGACTTTCAGGGCAGCACAGGTTTGAGGTGGGGGCAGGTTGGGTCTGGGACATATCCTCGTCCGTTCGGATATTTTGCAGGCAGCTGGCCACTCAGGGCCACAGCCCCCGGAGACAAAGACCGGCCCTTTTCCCTGGGAAAGAAAAGTGGCCAGCCCAGGTTCCTGATGTCAGTTTGTAGGGTTCCCTTGGGACTTTCAGGGCAGCACAGGTTTGAGGTGGGGGCAGGTTGGGTCTGGGACATATCCTCGTCCGTTCGGATATTTTGCAGGCAGCCGGCCACTCAGGGCCACAGCCCCTGGGGACAATGACCAGCCCTTTTCCCTGGGAAAGAAAAGTGGCCAGCCCAGGTTCCTGATGTCAGTTTGTAGGGTTCCCTTAGGACTTTCAGGGCAGCACAAGTTTGAGGTGGGGGCAGGTTGGGTCTGGGACATATCCTCGTCCGTTCGGATATTTTGCAGGCAGCCGGCCACTCACGGCCACTCAGGGCCACAGCCCCTGGAGACAAAGACCGGCCCTTTTCCCTGGGAAAGAAAAGTGGCCAGCCCAGGTTCCTGATGTCAGTTTGTAGGGTTCCCTTAGGACTTTCAGGGCAGCACAGGTTTGAGGTGGGGGCAGGTTGGGTCTGGGACATATCCTCGTCCGTTCGGATATTTTGCAGGCAGCCGGCCACTCAGGGCCACAGCCCCTGGGGACAATGACGGGCCCTTTTCCCTGGGAAAGAAAAGTGGCCAGCCCAGGTTCCTGATGTCAGTTTGTAGGGTTCCCTTAGGACTTTCAGGGCAGCACAGGTTTGAGGTGGGGGCAGGTTGGGTCTGGGACATATCCTCGTCCGTTCGGATATTTTGCAGGCAGCCGGCCACTCAGGGCCACAGCCCCTGGGGACAATGACCAGCCCTTTTCCCTGGGAAAGAAAAGTGGCCAGCCCAGGTTCCTGATGTCAGTTTGTAGGGTTCCCTTAGGACTTTCAGGGCAGCACAGGTTTGAGGTGGGGGCAGGTTGGGTCTGGGACATATCCTCGTCCGTTCGGATATTTTGCAGGCAGCCGGCCACTCAGCCGGCCACAGCCCCTGGAGACAAAGACCGGCCCTTTTCCCTGGGAAAGAAAAGTGGCCAGCCCAGGTTCCTGATGTCAGTTTGTAGGGTTCCCTTAGGACTTTCAGGGCAGCACAGGTTTGAGGTGGGGGCAGGTTGGGTCTGGGACATATCCTCGTCCGTTCGGATATTTTGCAGGCAGCCGGCCACTCAGGGCCACAGCCCCCGGAGACAAAGACCGGCCCTTTTCCCTGGGAAAGAAAAGTGGCCAGCCCAGGTTCCTGATGTCAGTTTGTAGGGTTCCCTTAGGACTTTCAGGGCAGCACAGGTTTGAGGTGGGGGCAGGTTGGGTCTGGGACATATCCTCGTCCGTTCGGATATTTTGCAGGCAGCCGGCCACTCAGGGCCACAGCCCCTGGGGACAATGACCAGCCCTTTTCCCTGGGAAAGAAAAGTGGCCAGCCCAGGTTCCTGATGTCAGTTTGTAGGGTTCCCTTAGGACTTTCAGGGCAGCACAGGTTTGAGGTGGGGGCAGGTTGGGTCTGGGACATATCCTCGTCCGTTCGGATATTTTGCAGGCAGCCGGCCACTCAGGGCCACAGCCCCTGGGGACAATGACCAGCCCTTTTCCCTGGGAAAGAAAAGTGGCCAGCCCAGGTTCCTGATGTCAGTTTGTAGGGTTCCCTTAGGACTTTCAGGGCAGCACAGGTTTGAGGTGGGGGCAGGTTGGGTCTGGGACATATCCTCGTCCGTTCGGATATTTTGCAGGCAGCCGGCCACTCAGGGCCACAGCCCCTGGGGACAATGACCAGCCCTTTTCCCTGGGAAAGAAAAGTGGCCAGCCCAGGTTCCTGATGTCAGTTTGTAGGGTTCCCTTAGGACTTTCAGGGCAGCACAGGTTTGAGGTGGGGGCAGGTTGGGTCTGGGACATATCCTCGTCCGTTCAGATATTTTGCAGGCAGCCGGCCACTCAGGGCCACAGCCCCCGGAGACAAAGACCAGCCCTTTTCCCTGGGAAAGAAAAGTGGCCAGCCCAGGTTCCTGATGTCAGTTTGTAGGGTTCCCTTAGGACTTTCAGGGCAGCACAGGTTTGAGGTGGGGGCAGGTTGGGTCTGGGACATATCCTCGTCCGTTCGGATATTTTGCAGGCAGCCGGCCACTCAGGGCCACAGCCCCCGGAGACAAAGACCGGCCCTTTTCCCTGGGAAAGAAAAGTGGCCAGCCCAGGTTCCTGATGTCAGTTTGTAGGGTTCCCTTAGGACTTTCAGGGCAGCACAGGTTTGAGGTGGGGGCAGGTTGGGTCTGGGACATATCCTCGTCCGTTCGGATATTTTGCAGGCAGCCGGCCACTCACGGCCACTCAGGGCCACAGCCCCTGGAGACAAAGACCGGCCCTTTTCCCTGGGAAAGAAAAGTGGCCAGCCCAGGTTCCTGATGTCAGTTTGTAGGGTTCCCTTAGGACTTTCAGGGCCGCACAGGTTTGAGGTGGGGGCAGGTTGGGTCTGGGACATATCCTCGTCCGTTCGGATATTTTGCAGGCAGCCGGGCACTCAGGGCCACAGCCCCTGGAGACAAAGACCGGCCCTTTTCCCTGGGAAAGAAAAGTGGCCAGCCCAGGTTCCTGATGTCAGTTTGTAGGGTTCCCTTAGGACTTTCAGGGCAGCACAGGTTTGAGGTGGGGGCAGGTTGGGTCTGGGACATATCCTCGTCCGTTCGGATATTTTGCAGGCAGCCGGCCACTCAGGGCCACAGCCCCCGGAGACAAAGACCGGCCCTTTTCCCTGGGAAAGAAAAGTGGCCAGCCCAGGTTCCTGATGTCAGTTTGTAGGGTTCCCTTAGGACTTTCAGGGCAGCACAGGTTTGAGGTGGGGGCAGGTTGGGTCTGGGACATATCCTCGTCCGTTCGGATATTTTGCAGGCAGCCGGCCACTCAGGGCCACAGCCCCCGGAGACAAAGACCGGCCCTTTTCCCTGGGAAAGAAAAGTGGCCAGCCCAGGTTCCTGATGTCAGTTTGTAGGGTTCCCTTAGGACTTTCAGGGCAGCACAGGTTTGAGGTGGGGGCAGGTTGGGTCTGGGACATATCCTCGTCCGTTCGGATATTTTGCAGGCAGCCGGCCACTCAGGGCCACAGCCCCTGGAGACAAAGACCGGCCCTTTTCTCTGGGAAAGAAAAGTGGCCAGCCCAGGTTCCTGATGTCAGTTTGTAGGGTTCCCTTAGGACTTTCAGGGCAGCACAGGTTTGAGGTGGGGGCAGGTTGGGTCTGGGACATATCCTCGTCCGTTCGGATATTTTGCAGGCAGCCGGCCACTCAGGGCCACAGCCCCTGGGGACAATGACCAGCCCTTTTCCCTGGGAAAGAAAAGTGGCCAGCCCAGGTTCCTGATGTCAGTTTGTAGGGTTCCCTTAGGACTTTCAGGGCAGCACAGGTTTGAGGTGGGGGCAGGTTGGGTCTGGGACATATCCTCGTCCGTTCGGATATTTTGCAGGCAGCCGGCCACTCAGCCGGCCACAGCCCCTGGAGACAAAGACCGGCCCTTTTCCCTGGGAAAGAAAAGTGGCCAGCCCAGGTTCCTGATGTCAGTTTGTAGGGTTCCCTTAGGACTTTCAGGGCAGCACAGGTTTGAGGTGGGGGCAGGTTGGGTCTGGGACATATCCTCGTCCGTTCGGATATTTTGCAGGCAGCCGGCCACTCAGGGCCACAGCCCCCGGAGACAAAGACCGGCCCTTTTCCCTGGGAAAGAAAAGTGGCCAGCCCAGGTTCCTGATGTCAGTTTGTAGGGTTCCCTTAGGACTTTCAGGGCAGCACAGGTTTGAGGTGGGGGCAGGTTGGGTCTGGGACATATCCTCGTCCGTTCGGATATTTTGCAGGCAGCCGGCCACTCAGGGCCACAGCCCCTGGGGACAATGACCAGCCCTTTTCCCTGGGAAAGAAAAGTGGCCAGCCCAGGTTCCTGATGTCAGTTTGTAGGGTTCCCTTAGGACTTTCAGGGCAGCACAGGTTTGAGGTGGGGGCAGGTTGGGTCTGGGACATATCCTCGTCCGTTCGGATATTTTGCAGGCAGCCGGCCACTCAGGGCCACAGCCCCTGGGGACAATGACCAGCCCTTTTCCCTGGGAAAGAAAAGTGGCCAGCCCAGGTTCCTGATGTCAGTTTGTAGGGTTCCCTTAGGACTTTCAGGGCAGCACAGGTTTGAGGTGGGGGCAGGTTGGGTCTGGGACATATCCTCGTCCGTTCGGATATTTTGCAGGCAGCCGGCCACTCAGGGCCACAGCCCCTGGGGACAATGACCAGCCCTTTTCCCTGGGAAAGAAAAGTGGCCAGCCCAGGTTCCTGATGTCAGTTTGTAGGGTTCCCTTAGGACTTTCAGGGCAGCACAGGTTTGAGGTGGGGGCAGGTTGGGTCTGGGACATATCCTCGTCCGTTCAGATATTTTGCAGGCAGCCGGCCACTCAGGGCCACAGCCCCCGGAGACAAAGACCAGCCCTTTTCCCTGGGAAAGAAAAGTGGCCAGCCCAGGTTCCTGATGTCAGTTTGTAGGGTTCCCTTAGGACTTTCAGGGCAGCACAGGTTTGAGGTGGGGGCAGGTTGGGTCTGGGACATATCCTCGTCCGTTCGGATATTTTGCAGGCAGCCGGCCACTCAGGGCCACAGCCCCCGGAGACAAAGACCGGCCCTTTTCCCTGGGAAAGAAAAGTGGCCAGCCCAGGTTCCTGATGTCAGTTTGTAGGGTTCCCTTAGGACTTTCAGGGCAGCACAGGTTTGAGGTGGGGGCAGGTTGGGTCTGGGACATATCCTCGTCCGTTCGGATATTTTGCAGGCAGCCGGCCACTCACGGCCACTCAGGGCCACAGCCCCTGGAGACAAAGACCGGCCCTTTTCCCTGGGAAAGAAAAGTGGCCAGCCCAGGTTCCTGATGTCAGTTTGTAGGGTTCCCTTAGGACTTTCAGGGCCGCACAGGTTTGAGGTGGGGGCAGGTTGGGTCTGGGACATATCCTCGTCCGTTCGGATATTTTGCAGGCAGCCGGGCACTCAGGGCCACAGCCCCTGGAGACAAAGACCGGCCCTTTTCCCTGGGAAAGAAAAGTGGCCAGCCCAGGTTCCTGATGTCAGTTTGTAGGGTTCCCTTAGGACTTTCAGGGCAGCACAGGTTTGAGGTGGGGGCAGGTTGGGTCTGGGACATATCCTCGTCCGTTCGGATATTTTGCAGGCAGCCGGCCACTCAGGGCCACAGCCCCCGGAGACAAAGACCGGCCCTTTTCCCTGGGAAAGAAAAGTGGCCAGCCCAGGTTCCTGATGTCAGTTTGTAGGGTTCCCTTAGGACTTTCAGGGCAGCACAGGTTTGAGGTGGGGGCAGGTTGGGTCTGGGACATATCCTCGTCCGTTCGGATATTTTGCAGGCAGCCGGCCACTCAGGGCCACAGCCCCCGGAGACAAAGACCGGCCCTTTTCCCTGGGAAAGAAAAGTGGCCAGCCCAGGTTCCTGATGTCAGTTTGTAGGGTTCCCTTAGGACTTTCAGGGCAGCACAGGTTTGAGGTGGGGGCAGGTTGGGTCTGGGACATATCCTCGTCCGTTCGGATATTTTGCAGGCAGCCGGCCACTCAGGGCCACAGCCCCTGGAGACAAAGACCGGCCCTTTTCTCTGGGAAAGAAAAGTGGCCAGCCCAGGTTCCTGATGTCAGTTTGTAGGGTTCCCTTAGGACTTTCAGGGCAGCACAGGTTTGAGGTGGGGGCAGGTTGGGTCTGGGACATATCCTCGTCCGTTCGGATATTTTGCAGGCAGCCGGCCACTCAGGGCCACAGCCCCTGGGGACAATGACCAGCCCTTTTCCCTGGGAAAGAAAAGTGGCCAGCCCAGGTTCCTGATGTCAGTTTGTAGGGTTCCCTTAGGACTTTCAGGGCAGCACAGGTTTGAGGTGGGGGCAGGTTGGGTCTGGGACATATCCTCGTCCGTTCGGATATTTTGCAGGCAGCCGGCCACTCACGGCCACTCAGGGCCACAGCCCCTGGAGACAAAGACCGGCCCTTTTCCCTGGGAAAGAAAAGTGGCCAGCCCAGGTTCCTGATGTCAGTTTGTAGGGTTCCCTTAGGACTTTCAGGGCAGCACAGGTTTGAGGTGGGGGCAGGTTGGGTCTGGGACATATCCTCGTCCGTTCGGATATTTTGCAGGCAGCCGGCCACTCAGGGCCACAGCCCCTGGGGACAATGACCAGCCCTTTTCCCTGGGAAAGAAAAGTGGCCAGCCCAGGTTCCTGATGTCAGTTTGTAGGGTTCCCTTAGGACTTTCAGGGCCGCACAGGTTTGAGGTGGGGGCAGGTTGGGTCTGGGACATATCCTCGTCCGTTCGGATATTTTGCAGGCAGCCGGCCACTCAGGGCCACAGCCCCTGGAGACAAAGACCGGCCCTTTTCCCTGGGAAAGAAAAGTGGCCAGCCCAGCTTCCTGATGTCAGTTTGTAGGGTTCCCTTAGGACTTTCAGGGCAGCACAGGTTTGAGGTGGGGGCAGGTTGGGTCTGGGACATATCCTCGTCCGTTCGGATATTTTGCAGGCAGCCGGCCACTCAGGGCCACAGCCCCCGGAGACAAAGACCGGCCCTTTTCCCTGGGAAAGAAAAGTGGCCAGCCCAGGTTCCTGATGTCAGTTTGTAGGGTTCCCTTAGGACTTTCAGGGCAGCACAGGTTTGAGGTGGGGGCAGGTTGGGTCTGGGACATATCCTCGTCCGTTCGGATATTTTGCAGGCAGCCGGCCACTCAGGGCCACAGCCCCTGGGGACAATGACCAGCCCTTTTCCCTGGGAAAGAAAAGTGGCCAGCCCAGGTTCCTGATGTCAGTTTGTAGGGTTCCCTTAGGACTTTCAGGGCAGCACAGGTTTGAGGTGGGGGCAGGTTGGGTCTGGGACATATCCTCGTCCGTTCGGATATTTTGCAGGCAGCCGGCCACTCAGGGCCACAGCCCCCGGAGACAAAGACCGGCCCTTTTCCCTGGGAAAGAAAAGTGGCCAGCCCAGGTTCCTGATGTCAGTTTGTAGGGTTCCCTTAGGACTTTCAGGGCAGCACAGGTTTGAGGTGGGGGCAGGTTGGGTCTGGGACATATCCTCGTCCGTTCGGATATTTTGCAGGCAGCCGGCCACTCAGGGCCACAGCCCCCGGAGACAAAGACCGGCCCTTTTCCCTGGGAAAGAAAAGTGGCCAGCCCAGGTTCCTGATGTCAGTTTGTAGGGTTCCCTTAGGACTTTCAGGGCAGCACAGGTTTGAGGTGGGGGCAGGTTGGGTCTGGGACATATCCTCGTCCGTTCGGATATTTTGCAGGCAGCCGGCCACTCAGGGCCACAGCCCCTGGGGACAATGACCAGCCCTTTTCCCTGGGAAAGAAAAGTGGCCAGCCCAGGTTCCTGATGTCAGTTTGTAGGGTTCCCTTAGGACTTTCAGGGCCGCACAGGTTTGAGGTGGGGGCAGGTTGGGTCTGGGACATATCCTCGTCCGTTCGGATATTTTGCAGGCAGCCGGCCACTCACGGCCACTCAGGGCCACAGCCCCTGGAGACAAAGACCGGCCCTTTTCCCTGGGAAAGAAAAGTGGCCAGCCCAGGTTCCTGATGTCAGTTTGTAGGGTTCCCTTGGGACTTTCAGGGCAGCACAGGTTTGAGGTGGGGGCAGGTTGGGTCTGGGACATATCCTCGTCCGTTCGGATATTTTGCAGGCAGCCGGCCACTCAGGGCCACAGCCCCCGGAGACAAAGACCGGCCCTTTTCCCTGGGAAAGAAAAGTGGCCAGCCCAGGTTCCTGATGTCAGTTTGTAGGGTTCCCTTAGGACTTTCAGGGCAGCACAAGTTTGAGGTGGGGGCAGGTTGGGTCTGGGACATATCCTCGTCCGTTCGGATATTTTGCAGGCAGCCGGCCACTCAGGGCCACAGCCCCTGGGGACAATGACCAGCCCTTTTCCCTGGGAAAGAAAAGTGGCCAGCCCAGGTTCCTGATGTCAGTTTGTAGGGTTCCCTTAGGACTTTCAGGGCCGCACAGGTTTGAGGTGGGGGCAGGTTGGGTCTGGGACATATCCTCGTCCGTTCGGATATTTTGCAGGCAGCCGGCCACTCACGGCCACTCAGGGCCACAGCCCCTGGAGACAAAGACCGGCCCTTTTCCCTGGGAAAGAAAAGTGGCCAGCCCAGCTTCCTGATGTCAGTTTGTAGGGTTCCCTTGGGACTTTCAGGGCAGCACAGGTTTGAGGTGGGGGCAGGTTGGGTCTGGGACATATCCTCGTCCGTTCGGATATTTTGCAGGCAGCCGGCCACTCAGGGCCACAGCCCCCGGAGACAAAGACCGGCCCTTTTCCCTGGGAAAGAAAAGTGGCCAGCCCAGGTTCCTGATGTCAGTTTGTAGGGTTCCCTTAGGACTTTCAGGGCAGCACAAGTTTGAGGTGGGGGCAGGTTGGGTCTGGGACATATCCTCGTCCGTTCGGATATTTTGCAGGCAGCCGGCCACTCACGGCCACTCAGGGCCACAGCCCCTGGAGACAAAGACCGGCCCTTTTCCCTGGGAAAGAAAAGTGGCCAGCCCAGGTTCCTGATGTCAGTTTGTAGGGTTCCCTTAGGACTTTCAGGGCCGCAAAGGTTTGAGGTGGGGGCAGGTTGGGTCTGGGACATATCCTCGTCCGTTCGGATATTTTGCAGGCAGCCGGCCACTCAGGGCCACAGCCCCCGGAGACAAAGACCGGCCCTTTTCCCTGGGAAAGAAAAGTGGCCAGCCCAGGTTCCTGATGTCAGTTTGTAGGGTTCCCTTAGGACTTTCAGGGCAGCACAGGTTTGAGGTGGGGGCAGGTTGGGTCTGGGACATATCCTCGTCCGTTCGGATATTTTGCAGGCAGCCGGCCACTCAGGGCCACAGCCCCTGGAGACAAAGACCGGCCCTTTTCCCTGGGAAAGAAAAGTGGCCAGCCCAGGTTCCTGATGTCAGTTTGTAGGGTTCCCTTAGGACTTTCAGGGCAGCACAGGTTTGAGGTGGGGGCAGGTTGGGTCTGGGACATATCCTCGTCCGTTCGGATATTTTGCAGGCAGCCGGCCACTCAGGGCCACAGCCCCTGGGGACAATGACCAGCCCTTTTCCCTGGGAAAGAAAAGTGGCCAGCCCAGGTTCCTGATGTCAGTTTGTAGGGTTCCCTTAGGACTTTCAGGGCAGCACAGGTTTGAGGTGGGGGCAGGTTGGGTCTGGGACATATCCTCGTCCGTTCGGATATTTTGCAGGCAGCCGGCCACTCAGGGCCACAGCCCCTGGGGACAATGACCAGCCCTTTTCCCTGGGAAAGAAAAGTGGCCAGCCCAGGTTCCTGATGTCAGTTTGTAGGGTTCCCTTAGGACTTTCAGGGCAGCACAGGTTTGAGGTGGGGGCAGGTTGGGTCTGGGACATATCCTCGTCCGTTCGGATATTTTGCAGGCAGCCGGCCACTCAGGGCCACAGCCCCTGGAGACAAAGACCAGCCCTTTTCCCTGGGAAAGAAAAGTGGCCAGCCCAGGTTCCTGATGTCAGTTTGTAGGGTTCCCTTGGGACTGTCAGGGCAGCACAGGTTTGAGGTGGGGGCAGGTTGGGTCTGGGACATATCCTCGTCCGTTCGGATATTTTGCAGGCAGCCGGCCACTCAGGGCCACAGCCCCCGGAGACAAAGACCGGCCCTTTTCCCTGGGAAAGAAAAGTGGCCAGCCCAGGTTCCTGATGTCAGTTTGTAGGGTTCCCTTAGGACTTTCAGGGCAGCACAGGTTTGAGGTGGGGGCAGGTTGGGTCTGGGACATATCCTCGTCCGTTCGGATATTTTGCAGGCAGCCGGCCACTCAGGGCCACAGCCCCTGGGGACAATGACCAGCCCTTTTCCCTGGGAAAGAAAAGTGGCCAGCCCAGGTTCCTGATGTCAGTTTGTAGGGTTCCCTTAGGACTTTCAGGGCAGCACAGGTTTGAGGTGGGGGCAGGTTGGGTCTGGGACATATCCTCGTCCGTTCGGATATTTTGCAGGCAGCCGGCCACTCAGGGCCACAGCCCCTGGGGACAATGACGGGCCCTTTTCCCTGGGAAAGAAAAGTGGCCAGCCCAGGTTCCTGATGTCAGTTTGTAGGGTTCCCTTAGGACTTTCAGGGCAGCACAGGTTTGAGGTGGGGGCAGGTTGGGTCTGGGACATATCCTCGTCCGTTCGGATATTTTGCAGGCAGCCGGCCACTCAGGGCCACAGCCCCTGGAGACAAAGACCGGCCCTTTTCCCTGGGAAAGAAAAGTGGCCAGCCCAGGTTCCTGATGTCAGTTTGTAGGGTTCCCTTAGGACTTTCAGGGCAGCACAGGTTTGAGGTGGGGGCAGGTTGGGTCTGGGACATATCCTCGTCCGTTCGGATATTTTGCAGGCAGCCGGCCACTCAGGGCCACAGCCCCCGGAGACAAAGACCGGCCCTTTTCCCTGGGAAAGAAAAGTGGCCAGCCCAGGTTCCTGATGTCAGTTTGTAGGGTTCCCTTAGGACTTTCAGGGCAGCACAGGTTTGAGGTGGGGGCAGGTTGGGTCTGGGACATATCCTCGTCCGTTCGGATATTTTGCAGGCAGCCGGCCACTCAGGGCCACAGCCCCTGGGGACAATGACCAGCCCTTTTCCCTGGGAAAGAAAAGTGGCCAGCCCAGGTTCCTGATGTCAGTTTGTAGGGTTCCCTTAGGACTTTCAGGGCCGCACAGGTTTGAGGTGGGGGCAGGTTGGGTCTGGGACATATCCTCGTCCGTTCGGATATTTTGCAGGCAGCCGGCCACTCACGGCCACTCAGGGCCACAGCCCCTGGAGACAAAGACCGGCCCTTTTCCCTGGGAAAGAAAAGTGGCCAGCCCAGGTTCCTGATGTCAGTTTGTAGGGTTCCCTTGGGACTTTCAGGGCAGCACAGGTTTGAGGTGGGGGCAGGTTGGGTCTGGGACATATCCTCGTCCGTTCGGATATTTTGCAGGCAGCCGGCCACTCAGGGCCACAGCCCCCGGAGACAAAGACCGGCCCTTTTCCCTGGGAAAGAAAAGTGGCCAGCCCAGGTTCCTGATGTCAGTTTGTAGGGTTCCCTTAGGACTTTCAGGGCAGCACAAGTTTGAGGTGGGGGCAGGTTGGGTCTGGGACATATCCTCGTCCGTTCGGATATTTTGCAGGCAGCCGGCCACTCAGGGCCACAGCCCCTGGGGACAATGACCAGCCCTTTTCCCTGGGAAAGAAAAGTGGCCAGCCCAGGTTCCTGATGTCAGTTTGTAGGGTTCCCTTAGGACTTTCAGGGCCGCACAGGTTTGAGGTGGGGGCAGGTTGGGTCTGGGACATATCCTCGTCCGTTCGGATATTTTGCAGGCAGCCGGCCACTCACGGCCACTCAGGGCCACAGCCCCTGGAGACAAAGACCGGCCCTTTTCCCTGGGAAAGAAAAGTGGCCAGCCCAGCTTCCTGATGTCAGTTTGTAGGGTTCCCTTGGGACTTTCAGGGCAGCACAGGTTTGAGGTGGGGGCAGGTTGGGTCTGGGACATATCCTCGTCCGTTCGGATATTTTGCAGGCAGCCGGCCACTCAGGGCCACAGCCCCCGGAGACAAAGACCGGCCCTTTTCCCTGGGAAAGAAAAGTGGCCAGCCCAGGTTCCTGATGTCAGTTTGTAGGGTTCCCTTAGGACTTTCAGGGCAGCACAAGTTTGAGGTGGGGGCAGGTTGGGTCTGGGACATATCCTCGTCCGTTCGGATATTTTGCAGGCAGCCGGCCACTCACGGCCACTCAGGGCCACAGCCCCTGGAGACAAAGACCGGCCCTTTTCCCTGGGAAAGAAAAGTGGCCAGCCCAGGTTCCTGATGTCAGTTTGTAGGGTTCCCTTAGGACTTTCAGGGCCGCAAAGGTTTGAGGTGGGGGCAGGTTGGGTCTGGGACATATCCTCGTCCGTTCGGATATTTTGCAGGCAGCCGGCCACTCAGGGCCACAGCCCCCGGAGACAAAGACCGGCCCTTTTCCCTGGGAAAGAAAAGTGGCCAGCCCAGGTTCCTGATGTCAGTTTGTAGGGTTCCCTTAGGACTTTCAGGGCAGCACAGGTTTGAGGTGGGGGCAGGTTGGGTCTGGGACATATCCTCGTCCGTTCGGATATTTTGCAGGCAGCCGGCCACTCAGGGCCACAGCCCCCGGAGACAAAGACCGGCCCTTTTCCCTGGGAAAGAAAAGTGGCCAGCCCAGGTTCCTGATGTCAGTTTGTAGGGTTCCCTTAGGACTTTCAGGGCAGCACAGGTTTGAGGTGGGGGCAGGTTGGGTCTGGGACATATCCTCGTCCGTTCGGATATTTTGCAGGCAGCCGGCCACTCAGGGCCACAGCCCCTGGGGACAATGACCAGCCCTTTTCCCTGGGAAAGAAAAGTGGCCAGCCCAGGTTCCTGATGTCAGTTTGTAGGGTTCCCTTAGGACTTTCAGGGCAGCACAGGTTTGAGGTGGGGGCAGGTTGGGTCTGGGACATATCCTCGTCCGTTCGGATATTTTGCAGGCAGCCGGCCACTCAGGGCCACAGCCCCTGGGGACAATGACCAGCCCTTTTCCCTGGGAAAGAAAAGTGGCCAGCCCAGGTTCCTGATGTCAGTTTGTAGGGTTCCCTTAGGACTTTCAGGGCAGCACAGGTTTGAGGTGGGGGCAGGTTGGGTCTGGGACATATCCTCGTCCGTTCGGATATTTTGCAGGCAGCCGGCCACTCACGGCCACTCAGGGCCACAGCCCCTGGAGACAAAGACCGGCCCTTTTCCCTGGGAAATAAAAGTGGCCAGCCCAGCTTCCTGATGTCAGTTTGTAGGGTTCCCTTGGGACTGTCAGGGCAGCACAGGTTTGAGGTGGGGGCAGGTTGGGTCTGGGACATATCCTCGTCCGTTCGGATCTTTTGCAGGCAGCCGGCCACTCAGGGCCACAGCCCCTGGAGACAAAGACCGGCCCTTTTCCCTGGGAAAGAAATCTCACCCCCCCCAGGTTCCTGATGTCAGGTTTTAGCTGGTGTTCGGCATTGCCCCTGCATTCCGAATTGTATTGTGCTGTAGCTTTGGTCTGGGATGTATGGGGTGCCCCCTCCCCTCCTCCCCTCAGCCCTGTTCTGCTGTGTCCCCGTCTCCACCCCTCACCCCTACCTGTACTTCCAGCCCGCCCCTTCCCCACCCTCTCTCCTCCCTTCACCCCTCCCCAGCCGGCCCCTTCTCCACCCCTTTACTCCCCATTGCCCACCTGCGACTCCCTGCAGCAGCACTTGGGAGCCTGGACTCGTGGGGATAGTGCGGCCCTCACAGCAGGACAACACCCAAATAAAACAGGCAGGGACCACATCTGTGTGCTGTGCTGTGTCACAAAGGCACCTGGGGCTGAGGGGAGGGGGCTGGAGGTGACACAGAACGTGGGGGCAGCTGAGAGGCAGAAGGGGTCTTTAGGAGTAAAAAGGGGGGCTCCAGGGTGGCACAGAGACGCTGAGAGGCTGCGGTGGGAACTTGAGGGTGACACAAGGAGGCTGAGTGGCAGGGGCTGCCTTGAGGGACAAAGTGGGGGGTGTCTGATGTGTCAGGTTTATCAGCTCTCACACCACCCTTAACCTCACTTTTAAAATCACCCCTACCCAGGTGGAGAGTGCACGGTGGAGGTTAGGGGGCCACAGGACAGTGTCGGGGGCTTGGGGTGACACACAGACATTGTGGGCTGAGGGGCAAAGAGGGGGGGACTTGACAGGTGGAGAGCTGACACTGAGGGTTAGGGGTAGGAAGGACAGGACACAGGGTACCAGGAAGGGTTAGGGTACAGCAGCAGCCCTCAGCCCAACCCTAAGCTCACTCTAAACAGCACCCCTAGAACACCAGTTTTCCCCAACAGCAGCTGCAGGCAGCGAGCCTAATGCTGGGACAGCCCCAGAACCCTGCCAGCAGCTGCAGGCAGTGACCCTAATTAAAAGGCGGGGATGATGTTTGCTGGCTAGAGAGTGACCGGTAGAGCTTGGGGACTGAGCACTTTTTTAGGGTTTTTTTAGGGCTTTTAAAGGATATTTTAGGGGCTTTTTTTTTTTGCAGGTGCTTTTTAGGATTTTTCTGGGAATATTTAGGATACTTTTAGGGCTTTTTCAGGGCTTTTAAAAGATTTTTTTAGGGTATTTTAAGGGCTTTCTTAGTACTAAGTAGAACTTTTAGGGTTTGTTTTTTTTTTTTTTTTTTTTTTGGGGGGGGTGGTGCTTTCCTAGGACTATTTAAAAATATTTAGGGCTTTTTTAGGACTATTGGGGGTATGTGGAGGACTCTTAGGACTAGGGTATTTTTAGGTTTATTGAGGAAGCTTTTAGGTCTGTTTAGGGTCTTATCAGGGCATTTTAAGGATTTTTGGGGTATTATTAGAGCTCTTTTAGGAATATTTAGTGCTTTTTAAAAGGTTCTTTAGGGATTTTTAAGGGTGTTTTAGGGTTTTTTTAAAAGTAGGGTATTTTACTTGTATTTTAAGGGTATTCTGAGGCTATTTTTGTGTTTCTGTGGGGCTCTTAGGACATTTTGAAGATGAGGGTTTTTTAGGGAATTTTGATGTTTTTAGGGTCTTTTCATGGCACGGCACATAGAGGCTGAGGGGCAGCTTGAGGGGCTTGAGGGTGACAGAGGCTGGGAGCTGAGGGAGGGACAGGGAGAGGGGACAGTGGGTGACACAGAGAGATGCTGAGGGGGTCAGGGGCAGCTGGAGGGTGACACAGAGAAGCTGGGGGCTGAGGGGCAAAGGAGAGGGATTAAGGGTGACCCACAGGAGCTGAGGGGCAAAGGGGGGGCTGGAGGGTGACACACAGAGCCTGAGGGCTGGGGGGCAGAGGGAGGGCTTGAGGGGTAAAGGGCGAGGGCTTGAGGGCTGGGCAGTGCAGTGGAGATGAGGGCTACAGGGTACAGCTAAGGAGGCAAGTTAGGGTACAGGTGCACCACCCCTGAGCCCAGCCCTAACCTCAGCCTAAGCAGCCCCCCTAACAACAGCCTTTTCCCTTTTCACCCCTGACAGCAGCAGCACCACACAGCAACCCAAACAGCGAGACCACACCGGAACCCTCCCGCTGGGACAAGGCAGCGACCCTCACACCAGGACAACGACAGAACCCTCAGAGCACAACAGGACCCACTGCAAAAAGGTAGGGATGACATCTGTGGGCTAGAGAGCAACAGGCAGGGTTTGGAGGCTGAGCAGGTTTCCTTGAGTTTTTTTTGCAGGACTATGAGGAATATTTAGGGGATTTTGGAAGGCTTTTTAGGACTTTTCTGGTGTCTTTTAGGGTATTGTTACACCTTCCTAAGGGCTATTTTAGAATTCCTTAGCACACTTTTAGGGTCAGGATGAGGGTCAGACAGGCTGCCCGCTGGAAATGCGGAGTATTACTGGAATGTAGCGGAAGGCTTTGGAAAGGTGACAGTGGAGGGGCAGTGGGCAGGGTCCTACACTGCTGGTCTGAAGGCTGTGATTTCTGGGCCCAGCGAAGTGGTTGTGGTAAGGGTTACATGCTGGCAGCTTTCTACAGGAGAAATCCAGCACAGAAAAAACCAAGAGCCAAGTTTCATACTGTCAGTTTCCAAGAGGCATTTGGCACAAAAAAAAAAAAAAAACCCTGAGTACTTGCGGGTGGTAGATGGGGTCTCAGAGAAATACTGCGGTGTTTGGAAATGGAAGAGGCAAAAAAACACTCGGGGAGTGAGGCCCCAGGAGGAGTGCTGGGACCGGGTCAAAAATGAAAGATACCTACTGGTGAAACCAAACTCAGCAGCCCGGGTTCCTGATATCAGTTTGTAGGGTTCCCTTGGGACTTTCAGGGCAGCACAGGTTTGAGGTGGGGGCAGGTTGGGTCTGGGACATATCCTCGTCCGTTCGGATATTTTGCAGGCAGCCGGCCACTCAGGGTCTCAGCCCCTGGAGACAAAGACCGGCCCTTTTCCCTGGGAAAGAAAAGTGGCCAGCCCAGGTTCCCGATGTCAGTTTGTAGGGTTCCCTTGGGACTTTCAGGGCAGCACAGGTTTGAGGTGGGGGCAGGTTGGGTCTGGGACATATCCTCGTCCGTTCGGATATTTTGCAGGCAGCCGGCCACTCAGGGCCACAGCCCCTGGAGACAAAGACCGGCCTTTTCCCTGGGAAAGAAAAGTGGCCAGCCCAGGTTCCTGATGTCAGTTTGTAGGGTTCCCTTGGGACTGTCAGGGCAGCACAGGTTTGAGGTGGGGGCAGGTTGGGTCTGGGACATATCCTCGTCCGTTCGGATATTTTGCAGGCAGCCGGCCACTCAGGGCCACAGCCCCTGGAGACAAAGACCGGCCCTTTTCCCTGGGAAAGAAAAGTGGCCAGCCCAGGTTCCTGATGTCAGTTTGTAAGGTTCCCTTAGGACTTTCAGGGCAGCACAGGTTTGAGGTGGGGGCAGGTTGGGTCTGGGACATATCCTCGTCCGTTCGGATATTTTGCAGGCAGCCGGCCACTCAGCCGGCCACAGCCCCTGGAGACAAAGACCGGCCCTTTTCCCTGGGAAAGAAAAGTGGCCAGCCCAGGTTCCTGATGTCAGTTTGTAGGGTTCCCTTAGGACTGTCAGGGCAGCACAGGTTTGAGGTGGGGGCAGGTTGGGTCTGGGACATATCCTCGTCCGTTCGGATATTTTGCAGGCAGCCGGCCACTCAGGGCCACAGCCCCTGGAGACAAAGACCGGCCCTTTTCCCTGGGAAAGAAAAGTGGCCAGCCCAGGTTCCTGATGTCAGTTTGTAGGGTTCCCTTAGGACTTTCAGGGCAGCACAGGTTTGAGGTGGGGGCAGGTTGGGTCTGGGACATATCCTCGTCCATTCGGATATTTTGCAGGCAGCCGGCCACTCAGGGCCACAGCCCCCGGAGACAAAGACCGGCCCTTTTCCCTGGGAAAGAAAAGCGGCCAGCCCAGGTTCCTGATGTCAGTTTGTAGGGTTCCCTTGGGACTGTCAGGGCAGCACAGGTTTGAGGTGGGGGCAGGTTGGGTCTGGGACATATCCTCACCCATTCTGAATTTTTTAGAGGTGGTCGGCCACTCAGAGCCACAGGTCTCTGGAGACAAAGACCGGCCCTTTTCCCTGGGAAAGAAAAGTGGCCAGCCCAGGTTCCTGATGTCAGTTTGTAGGGTTCCCTTGGGACTGTCAGGGCAGCACAGGTCTGAGGTGGGGGCAGGTTGGGTCTGGGACATATCCTCGTCCGTTCGGATATTTTGCAGGCAGCCGGCCACTCAGGGCCACAGCCCCTGGGGACAAAGACCAGCCCTTTTCCCTGCGAAACAGATTTCACCAGCCCACGTTCATGATATTGGTTTGCAGGAGGTCCTTTTTGGTGCCAGTGCAGCATGAGTTATTTTTGGGGGTATCTGCTATCATGTAGAAATCCTTCACCATTCGAAACTGGTGGAGGCAGTAGGTCACTTAGGGCCACAGATTCCTCAACACAAACCCTGGCTTTTTTCCTTCTAAAATGAAACTTACCTCTGCTGTTTGTCGATGTCTGCTCACAAGAGGCACGTGGTGGTCGAAGGGCAGCAAGTACTCTTGGTGTTGACAGCTTTGGTCTGTGAGAAGTGGTTCACTGTCTGAAGTTTTGGAAGTAGAATGCCTGTTTGGATAGGGGCACGCAGGAAAGACTTTTAATTTCCTTAGAAAGCTATGTCTGGCCCCACATTGTTTAAGGGGCAGTTGAAGGGCTGTGTAGGGGACAGAACTCCCCACAGGACTTGTCTTCAACTCATCTCCCAGTCCAAGGTATAGCAGCCCCCCATGTGACCAGCTACTTTCAGAGGGTTATGCAGGCTCACCTGCTGAGGGAGCTGCTTGTCCAAAGGGGCTAAGAGGGCTATCGCAAGCATCCTTCCATGAACGATGTTTGGAACATCCAGCAGGGACTGGGGCACAGCTGGACCCACCTGGGCACAGACCAGCCCTTTGAGAACATGCCGAGGGAAGAGCCCTCTTGCCAAGGGGCACCACCTGAGCAGGCCGGGCAGCATGTGGGTTTTCAGGGGAGAGCTTTTAACTTTCCCCTCTTATTGTGTCAGTCACTTCCTAGACCACCCAGATTTTCCACAGCACTCCCAGAAAAGCGAGGGGTTTTTAGGAGAAAAGGGGTTTATATGGAGGGGAAAAGCTTCCTTTTCCATTATTTCTTGTATTCAAATGATGAGGGAATCTGCTTCCCCTGTAATTTTAATGGTCTTAATTGAAAGATCCTGTGCCTTGTTTATGATGTTAGGGGTGTTAATTGACAGGGAATCCCCATTTTCCTTTATGTTACAGTTTAAATAGAAGGGGAAAACTTTGACAATGTTGTTTATGGGTTTGAATCAAGGGTAACTGCCCCCTTTTTGTCGTCTTAAGGCTTCCAGGGAGGGAGAAGCCCAGCTGTCCCTCCTTCTTAAGCATTTGGATTGAGGGGCAAATCCCTCTTTCTTCATCACTGGAGAGACTTAAAGTAAGGAAAACCCCTCTTTTCCCAATATTTTAGGAGATTAACTTAAAGGATAGAAGCCATTTATTTGCCATGGTATCAGTTTCAATGGAGGTAATTGCCCCATTTCCTAATTTTAAGGGGTTCACTTGAAGAAGACCCTGTCTTTTTCAGTTTTTTAAGGTTTTAAAACTACCTTCCAGGGCACTTCTTTCTGTGCCCTAGGAGTAAATATCTCAGAGGAAGGCGAGCCTGGCAGGTACTTAACCTTTATGCTGCCCGGGAGACAATTATTTTTCTTATTTTTACTTATAATGTAGATAGTCCTAATTAGTAGTCCCAAGGAGACTTAGATCATTCATATAACTAGCATTCTTCTTTGCTCTACTTAGTCAAACATAGAGTATTACTTAGTAGCCACTGAGAAATAATTACATAAAAGAACCACAAATTACCCAACTTATTTAGCTACACTGCCTAAACAAAAAGGTTTTTTTTCTTACCAGTTTTCTGTCCTTTTGGTCTAAGTAGTTGAAGCAAAAAAGAGAGCTCTGTCAGGCCTTCTGTATCACACCCTTTACTCCCCTTGAATTCAAGTCAGAGGAGCCAAACAGCTGCAGCTGCTCGGAGGTCTTTTATACCCTGTGGGATTTGGCCCCTACCCTTTCCCAGGCATTGTGGGAATGAGAGGCGGGGCACAATCAGGGGTATATTAACCCCAGGTTTTGCTAAGGGGCTTCATTCCCTCTCTGGGATCAGCTGGGATAAGAGCTCTCCTCTTACTTCAGTGAAGAGGCTTCTTCAGCTTGCCTCAGCTTGTTTTCAGACAGTACATCAGACAGGGCATCAAAAACAACAGAGGCTTTGAAGATACTGTGGAAAAAACAACATTGAACACAGGGAGTATTTAAGGTCATGATTTTGGGGTGTGCATTCAGGGGGGGTAAGGTGCTTTTGTAATTTCTGATCTTGTTGCTATGTGGTTTTTTTTTTTCCTTAGGAGGAGCACAATTCCTGTAATTCCAGGTTGTGTCACGTACAACATATTTTTGGCACATTCATCGTGTCACAAAAGGGATCTGCCCTGTGTCAAAGGTAATGTTTGAGATTGAGGCTTCAGATGAGCTGAGGAATGTGACTAGGAGAGGGGGAGTGAGCAAGGAACCTGGTTAGGAGTTATCGTGGGGGGTTCCTATGTGCAGGTAAGTCTTTGTTTGAGTTTGCAGGGGAAGCATCAGTGGTGATTATGTTAAAGCATTCTTCTTTGTCGTTATTATTAGGAAGTCCAGGCAGACAGCAGTAGTAAAGGTCAAGTATGCCAGGTGAGCAGTGCACAGAAACAGTTGCTCTCCCTCAGGTCTCAGTTTCTGGTGCAACTCTAACCATCCCTTCTCATTTGCATGCGTTAGACCATCCACTCGGGGTATGCTAAGCCCCTGTCATCAGGCGGCGGAAGGACCGGGTTTTCTACACTCCAGAGCCCTCTGGAAGAGATAAGATCCTGGTGGCAGCCAGAACTTCCCGGACAGGGAAGGGTGCCTTCTTTTGCACTCGACAGGGATTTCCATGGCCAGATACGTGCGAGATAAGTGGAGGGCTCTGACGCACTGAGGGGAGGAAAGCGGGGTGCTGGGTGGGGACTGCCTGGGAGGGATTTTGGAGTCTGTTTTGGAGATGGGGATGTCTAAGAAGTGCCTCCTTAGGCCACCTAAAGGCAAAGCATCCCTTTTGATCTCAGTGCTGAGGCGCGCAGGGCAGAGCAGTTCCGGTCTGTGTCGTGTCACTTGTCTCCTGTGCATTGTGTGTCATTTGGGTCTGTTGTGTCACATGTCCTTTTTACCTTAGCTGTCTGAGCAGCGTCTTGGCAGCCGTGATCTTTGCTTTCCTCAGCCCGGCACCGATGCCACAGGCCTTTTGACTCGGGAGTCCGGACAGGCGTCACAATCACATCTCTCTTTAACAGCACGCAGTCAGATGTCTTTTAATGTCTCGTTCTGAGCAGTAGGGACAGCTGCGTGCCGCAAGGATCCATTGCAGCGGCTTAGGACTTGGGAGACTGCCCGGCTGGGTAGATCATTCTTAGGACAGGCTTCTCAGGCGTCTGCTTGTGCAGTTCTTGAGAGACATCATTTTCTTAGCGTCTTCTTCCTGCAGGCTTCTCTGAGCCTCATCGGCTGGCTCTCCATCTCCCCTAGGTCATCCCCTTCCACATTCTCTCGGTCCTTGTGGCCATTTTTCCTGCCCAGGTTTTTTTTCTCCTTGTTGTGTCCCCTCGTTTGTCTCGTCCTGTCCCGTGTCACAGGTGTCTGCACGTATTTGTCACGGGTGTCTGCACGTATTTGTCCCGGAGCTGCTCTGTCCTTGTGCGTAGCCTGGTGTAATCGCACAAGTCCTGGACACTAGCAATTTGGAGTGGGGGATGTAGTTGTGCTCTAGGTTGTATTGCTAGATTCTCACAAGATGTTAGGACCTGTTAAGTGATCCTGCAGTGGTTTGACTTTTCCCCTAACTTTCTTTCAGATGCAGATGGCTGAAATCTGTGGCAGAGCCCCCAGTCCCGGGTCAAGGGGCTCCCACGTGCAGGTCAGTCACTGTTTGTGTTTGCAGGGGAAGCATCAATGGTGACTATGTTACAGCATTCTTCTTTGTCTTTATTAATAGGAAGTCCAGGCAGACAGCAGCAGTCAAGGTCAAGCATGCCAGGTGAGCAGTGGACAGAAGCAGTTGCTTTCACTCAGGTCTCAGTTTCGGGTGCAGCTTTAACCATCCCTTCTCATTTCCGTGTTTTAGGTCATCTGCTCGGCATAAGCCGAACCCATGTCATCAGGTGGCGGACGGACCAGGCTTCCTGCATTTCAGAGCCCTCCGGAAGTATCACGGGACCCGGCGACAAAGCCGACCCATTTTATACTTCAAGGTCCCCTCTGGGGCGGCTCACAGGGGTGGCTGAGGAGTTGCGGTGAGTCGGGGAGGTAGGGAGGAGGCGCGAGGGTCCACTCAGGTTTCAGCCATGCCCAGTCACCTCTTCTCCACATTGCCTAGGTGTACCTTGCGACGGCGGTGTCGGCCTCCAAACGCGGCCGAAGCGTGCAGCCCGAGCGCCAGGGCGCACTGTGGAGAAGGTGAGTAGCAGAATTCTCAGGTTTTGGCCCACGTGCTGTTAAGATTGCGCACTGATGTTTTCTTTTCTTTGTCTTGGCAGAGGAAGAGATAAGATCCTGGTGGCAGCCGGAACTTCCCGGACAGGGAAGGGTGCCTTCTTTTGCACTCGACAGGGATTTGCATGGCCAGATGCGTGCGAGATAAGTCGAGGGCTGTGAAGCACTGAGGGGAGGAAAGCGGGGTCCTGGGTGGGGAGTGCCCGGGAGGGATTTTGGAGTCTGGTTTGGAGTTGGGGATGTGTCAGAAGTGCCTCCTTAGGCCACGTGAAGGGGAAGGGTCCCTTTTGATGTCAGCGCTGAGGTGCGCAGGGCAGAGCAGTTCTGGTGTTTGTCGTGTCACTTGTCTCCTGTGCCTTGTGTGTCATTTGGGTCTGTCGTGTCACCTGTCTTTTCTACCTTAGCCGTCTGAGGGGCGTCCCGGCATCCGTGATCTTTGCCTCGCTCGGCCCGGCACCCGTGCCACAGGCCTTTTGACTCGGGGGTCCGGACAGGCGTCGCAGTCGCATCTCTCTTTAGGAACACGCAGTCAGATGTCTTTTAAGGTCTCGTTCAGAGCGGTAGGGACAGCTGTATGCCGCAAGGATCCATTGCAGCGGCTTAGGACTCGGGAGACTGCCAGGCTAGGTAGATCATTCTTAGGACAGGCTTCTCAGGCGTCCGCTTGTGCAGTTCTTGAGAGACCTCAGTTTCTTAGCATCTTGTTCCTGTGGGCATCTGTGAGCCTGATCTGCTGGCTGTCAGTCTCACCTAGGTCATCCCCTTCCACATTCTCTCGGTCCTTGTGGCCATTTTTCCTGCCCAGGGGTTTTTTCTCCTTGTTGTGTCCCCTCGTTTGTCTCGTCCTGTCCCGTGTCACAGGTGTCTGCACGTATTTGTCACGGGTGTCTGCATGTATTTGTCCCGGAGCTGCTCTGTCCTTGTGCATAGCCTGGTGTAATCGCACAAGTCCTGGACACTAGCAATTTGGAGTGGGGGATGTAGTTGTGCTCTAGATTGTATTGCTAGATTCTCACAAGATGTTAGGACCTGTTAAGTGATCCTGCAGTGGTTTGACTTTTCCCCTAACTTTCTTTCAGATGCAGATGGCTGAAATCTGTGGCAGAGCCCCCAGTCCCGGGTCAAGGGGCTCCCACGTGCAGGTCAGTCACTGTTTGTGTTTGCAGGGGCAGCATCGGTGGTGAGTCTGCTACAGCACTCTTCTTTGTCGTTATTAATAGGAAGTCCAGGCAGACAGCAGCAGTCGAGGTCAAGCGTGCCAGGTGAGCAGCGGAGAGAAGCAGTTGTTCTCCCTCAGGCGTCAGTTTCCGGGGCAAGCCTAACCGTCCCTCCTCGTTTGCGTCCTTTAGGCCATCGACTCGGCGTAAGCCGAGCCCCTGTCATCAGGTGGCGGAGGGACCGGGCTTCCTGCACTCCAGAGCCTTCCGGAAGTATCACGGGACCTCGCGACGAAGCCGACCCATTTTGTATTTCAAGGTCCCGTCGAGGCGGCTCACAGGGGTGGCCGAGGAGTTGTGGTGAGTGGGGGAGGTAGGGAGGAGGAGGGAGGGTCCACTCAGGTTTCAGCCGTGCCCGGTCACCTCGTCTCCACTTTACCTAGGCGTACCTTTGCGACGGCGACGTCGGAGGCCAAAGCTTGCGGGCCGAGCGCCAGGGCACTCTGAGGAGAAGGTGAGTGGCAGGCTTGTCAGGTGTTGGCCCACGTGCTGTTAAGGCTGCGCACTGGTGTTTCCTTTTCTTTGTCTTGGCAGAGGAAGAGATGACATCCCGGTGACAGCGGAACTTCCCGGACGGGGAGGGGGCCTTAATTTGCAGTCGACTGGGATTTGCATGGCCGGATGCGTGCGAGATAAGTCGAGGGCTGTGAAGCACTGAGGGGAGGAAAGCGGGGTGCTGGGGTGGGAGTGCCCGGGAGGGATTTTGGAGTCTGGTTTGGAGTTGGGGATGTGTCAGAAGTGCCTCCTTAGGCCACCTGAAGGGGAAGCGTTCCTTTTGATGTCAGCGCTGAGGTGCGCAGGGCAGAGCAGTTCCGGTGTTTGTCGTGTCACTTGTCACTTGTCTCCTGTGCCGTGTGTGTCGTTTGGGTCTGTCGTGTCACCTGTCTTTTCTACCTTAGCCGTCTGAGGGGCGTCCCGGCATCCGTGATCTTTGCCTCGTTCGGCCCGGCACCCGTGCCACAGGCCTTTTGACTCAGGGGTCCGGACAGGCGTCGCAGTCACATCTCTCTTTAGCAACATGCAGTCAGATGTCTTTTAAGGTCTCGTTCAGAGCGTTAGGGACAGCTGCATGCCGCAAGGATCCATTGCAGCGGCTTAGGACTTGGGAGACTGCCCGGCTGGGTAGATCATTCTTAGGACAGGCTTCTCAGGCATCCTCTTGTGCGGTTCTTGGAAGACCTCAGTTTCTTAGCACCTTGTTCCTGTGGGCATCTGTGAGCCTGATCTGCCGGCTGTCAGTCCCCCCTAGGTCATCCCCTTCCACATTCTCTCGGTCCTCGCGGCCATTTTTCCTGCCCAGGGATTTTTCTTCTTGTTGTGTCCCCTCGTTTGTCTCGTCCTGTCCCGTGTCACGGGTGTCTGCACATATTTGTCACGGGTGTCTGCACGTATTTGTCCCGGGGCTGCTCTGTCCTTGTGCGTAGCCCGGTGTAATCGCACAAGTCCTGGAGACTAGCAATTTGGATTGGGGGATGTAGTTGTGCTCTAGATGGTATTCCTAGGTTCTCACAAGATGTTAGGACCTGTTAAGTGATCCTGCAGTGGTTTGACTTTTCCTCTAACTTTCTTTCAGATGCAGATGGCTGAAATCTGTGGCAGAAACCCCAGTCCCGGGTGAAGGGTCTCCCACGTGCAGGTCAGTCACTGTTTGTGTTTGCAGGGGCAGCATCAGTGGTGAGTCTGCTACAGCACTCTTTTTTGTCGTTATTAATAGGAAGTCCAGGCAGACAGCAGCAGTCGAGGTCAAGCGTGCCAGGTGAGCAGCGGAGAGAAGCAGTTGTTCTCCCTCAGGCGTCAGTTTCCGGGGCAAGCCTAACCGTCCCTCCTCGTTTGCGTCCTTTAGGCCATCGACTCGGCGTAAGCCGAGCCCCTGTCATCAGGTGGCGGAGGGACCGGGCTTCCTGCACTCCAGAGCTCTCCCGAAGTATCACGGGACCTCGCGACGAAGCCGACCCATTTTGTATTTCAAGGTCCCGTCGGGGCGGCTCACAGGGGTGGCCGAGGAGTTGTGGTGAGTGGGGGAGGTAGGGAGGAGGAGGGAGGGTCGACTCAGGTTTCAGCCGTGCCCGGTCTCCTCGTCTCCACTTTACCTAGGCGTACCTTTGCGACGGCGGCGTCGGAGGCCGAAGCTTGCGGGCCGAGCGCCAGGGCACTCTGAGGAGAAGGTGAGTGGCAGGCTTGTCAGGTGTTGGCCCACGTGCTGTTAAGGCTGCGCACTGGTGTTTCCTTTTCTTTGTCTTGGCAGAGGAAGAGATGACATCCCGGTGACAGCGGAACTTCCCGGACATGGAGGGGGCCTTAATTTGCAGTCGACTGGGATTTGCATGGCCGGATGCATGCGAGATAAGTCGAGGGCTGTGAAGCACTGAGGGGAGGAAAGCGGGGTGCTGGGGTGGGAGTGCCCGGGAGGGATTTTGGAGTTGGGGATGTGTCAGAAGTGCCTCCTTAGGCCACCTGAAGGGGAAGCGTTCCTTTTGATGTCAGCGCTGAGGTGCGCAGGGCAGAGCAGTTCCGGTGTTTGTCGTGTCACTTGTCACTTGTCTCCTGTGCCGTGTGTGTCGTTTGGGTCTGTCGTGTCACCTGTCTTTTCTACCTTAGCCGTCTGAGGGGCGTCCCGGCATCCGTGATCTTTGCCTCGCTCGGCCCGGCACCCGTGCCACAGGCCTTTTGACTCGGGGGTCCGGACAGGCGTCGCAGTCGCATCTCTCTTTAGCAACATGCAGTCAGATGTCTTTTAAGGTCTCGTTCAGAGCGTTAGGGACAGCTGCGTGCCGCAAGGATCCATTGCAGCGGCTTAGGACTCGGGAGACTGCCAGCCTAGGTAGATCATTCTTAGGACAGGCTTCTCAGGCGTCCGCTTGTGCGGTTCTTTTAAGACCTCAGTTTCTTAGCATCTTGTTCCTGCAGGCTTTTGTGAGCCTCGTGGGCCTGCCCTTCGTTTCCCCTAGGTCATCCCTTTCTGCTTTCTCTACATAATTGTGGGTTTTATTCATGCTCAGAGCTTCTGTCTGTGTTGTGTCCCTCCCTGTTTGTCATGTTATTTGTCACGGGTGATGTGTATGTATTTGTCATGGATCTGCTCTGCTCTGCTGCCTATCCTGGTGTAATACGGCAAGTCTAGGGGATTATAAATTTGTACTGCAGGGTGTAGATATACTCTAGATGGTATTTCTTGATTGACAGAAGATGTCTATCTGTTGTTTGACATTAGTGCTATCTTTTGTTTTTTAGATGCTGTTGGATTCAAGTTGTGGCAGACTGCTGCATCCGCGGTCAGCAGGTTTCTCTGAGAAGATCAGTCATCATTTGTGTTTATAGTGGAAGCATATGGACGTGTTACAGCAGTGTTCTTTGTTGTTGTTCTTGTCAAGTGGGGTAGCAGCAGGTGATGTGGGCCAGGTGAGCATTGTGCCATGGAAGGAACCAGTTGTTTCTGCTCAGGTCTTAATTTCTGTTGAAAGTGTAAGATCTGACTATTTTTTTTTCTTGTTCTTGTAGGCTGTTGTCTTGCCACATATCTCTGGTCCCCATGTCTGAGGCCAGGTGGGTGCAAACTTAACGTATAGCGCAGTGTGCTGTTCACGTCAGGTGGGTGGTGTTTTCCAGTATCTAAGCGTGGTTGTTTTTGCTTTGTTGATTTGTAGGTGGCATCGGTGCCCTAGGCTTGCGGAGGAACAGATGCTACCGGGTGAGTTGGCGTGTAGGTGGGCTGACTAATGGG